>NC_063449.1:19697417-19941268 GCF_020379485.1 Brassica napus
GCAAAATCTATAAGTTCATAATCCCCTTCTTGGCTCAATAATAACTTAATTTGAAAATATTTTAATAATACTAATAAGTAAATAAATATCAGTAAACCTCCCCCAGACTTAAACTACACTGTCCCCAGTGTAAATTCAGTCGAAGTTATGGTTAGAAATAAATCATAAGGACTCAATGTAACAAGTAAGAACGATATACCAAACCATAATGAATGTCGACTGATGTAAGGATGTTGATATCAGTCGACGCAGGTAGGGAAATTTTGATCGATGTCGACTGGTTCGCGTCCGTCGATACTGATAGCAATCGTCTACTTGGATCTTTTTTGTATTTTTTATTTTTATGACCTGCAATAATTAAAAATCAACATAAATAGTAAATCAATAAAAACTTAATAAATATTACCTAACAGTGGGTTACCTCTTACTCAGCGCTTTGTTATAGTCATTTAGCTTTGACTTTGGAGGTGTTTTGGCTAGCAGTGTTGATGAGAACTTTTGTTATTGTCATTTAGCTTTGACTCTGGAGATGTTTTGGCTAGTAGTGTTGAGAACTGGGACTTGTTGGAAAACAAATATCTATGATTTTAGAGAATAAAGTAGGTATTGAGAGGTTAAAGGAAGATTAGAGAAAATTAATGGGAGATTTGTAGAGAGATTAGGTAGTAATCATGTTTAAGAGTATTTAAAAATCATCATGAACAAGAGAGAGATTCTAGAGAGATAATCCCAAACTTCTTTATTATTAAACTGATCAGAGTTTTCAATATATATGAGGAGGCAACACTAGGATGAGAGTTTCATAAAGATGCACTATTACAAGAGATAATGTTTGCTTTAATTCAAACCATCCAATGAGCTTCTTCCTTGTGCATAAAGCTCTTTTTGCCTGTCACAGTGCCTCCTCTTCCCTTGCAATGGTCTGATGCCTTAGCAAAGGGAATATGGCTTCTCTTCTTCATCCAAAGTTACCCGGGTAACTAGTATAACTAGTATACTAGGATAACTAGGGTAACTTTGGTTTAACCCTTGGAAGTTACTTGGGTAACTAGTATTACTACGCAATGTACTTCATCATACTCAACTCCTCATGTCTTTCTCTTCCCATATATTGATCTCATCTCAACAGTATCCATCTCTTCTTTGCGCTTGTTGAACCATGTACCAGTGAAGTCTCTCATTGCTTCATCCCCTCTGCGCCATTTGTCCTTCATTGTTGCAGTTGTGTTTTCAATCCTCTGCAATCTTTCACCAAGACTCTCAAGGTTGAACTGATGTCTGGTAAGTGTGGCGTAAGTGTCATTTGAGATCTCCTCTCCATGGTAAGGTGTGTTGGACATGTCGGATGTCGTCTTTGGTACTAGCCGGCCTCGGTTTGTATCACTGTCGATCGATGTTTGATTGTGAATATCGATCGATTTGTTGTTGCGTCTGTCGATCGATAGCAATGCTTCTGGTCGACGCGCAATGTAACTCTGAATCTCCACCAACTCCCCTTGTATAGCTTCAACCTTGGAGGTCAAAGCACTAATGCTAAGATCCATTGGGAAATAGATGTCATTACATCTTCCATCTAGCCTCTCCTCTGTAATTTCCAGAGCTCTATAGATCCCTTCTACCAACTGATCTATCTCTTCTCTGGTGTGGAAATCTGGTTGAGACTTCATCGTGTGTGGGCGTGGCGGATTGGTGTCGATCGATGCTGTCAAGCGGTTGTCGATCGATGTGTGATGGTGTCTATCGATCGATGGTGATTGTCTGCTATCGATCGATTGTGGTCGTCGTTTGTCGATCGATGGAGGTCGATCAACGTCGGTCGCGTTCTGAATTCTGGGTATTTCTTGCTTCATGTCCTCCATGCAAGTAGTTAGCCAACTGATACTATCATTTAATGGATAGTATACACCATCAAGCTTCATCTGGAAAGCTTCTTTGTTCCTCTCATGTTCACCACATACTCCATAGAACATCTCATTGATCTCGTCCTTGGTGTAGATCTCTGGTACCAACTTTGTCTGTGTGAATGAGTTAGCATGTTCAGGAAGACATATGTAGGCTGGTTCATCTCTTGAAGCTCTTTCCAGAAGTCTTCTGATATCCTTGTTGTGAACAGGAATGATGTGTCCATCTAGATCTCTGGCAAATTCTCGATCATCCCTGTAGACTCCATACTCGTCTTTCTCTTCCCAGTAGAATTTCCTGTTACCATAAAGGTCATAAGCTCTTCTGCCGAATTCTAGCTGTCTGGCGACCGTTGGGATGTCTATGTTGATCGAGGGATGAGTTGTATGGCGAGATCGTTGTTTGAAGCTATTTTCTATGCCACCAGCTGTGTCATAGAACTCCTTTGTAGTCTTCTGTTATGGGTTTCTGCGTTGATGCATGATCAGATTGTCTGATCCATTGGCTGTCTGAAGGATATATGTGATATCTTCTCTAGATACGTGTAGTGTGCGGCCGTCTATGCCTTTTGCGCAACCGCCAGGGTCCCTGAAAATACCAAATTCGTCTGGAGTTAAATACTGGTTATTTAATTTATCTTGTTCACTTACAGTGGTTTTCGGTATTGAACGGTTGTCGATCGATGTGGTATTGTTGGTGTCGATCGATTGTTGAGGAAGAGTGTCGATCGATTGTTGATGATGAGTGTCGATCGATTGGCTGAAACGAGTTCTTTCCCAAGCAGCTTCTGCTTGAATCTGATATGTATCATCGCGTTTTTGCATGTTGACCAGCTCCTCGTATGTGAAACTATCTTGTTGTTTATCTGCTCCTGGTGTGTAGGTTGTTGTTTCTACTGCAAAGCTCTCGTGGTGGTGTTCATCTGCCCAACTACCAATCAAGTAGTCTCCATCTCGCACACGGTTGAAGTTAGGGTCGACCGATTTGTAGTAGGCAGTGTCGGTCAATGCACGCTTTCGACATCATTGTTGAGGTTGAGTGTCGATCGATGCGCAGCTTTTCAAGTCGATCGATAGTGCATTCCTTTCCCAAGAGGAATGATGGAAGTGTTTATCTTCTTCATCAAGGATGGCTCTCTACTCAGTGGCTCGTTCCTCCTCATAGTCTTCATCATACTCGTCTGTATGCATATTTCGTCTGGTGTAAGCGTCAATAGTGGGGTTGTAGTAGCCGTTAACGTCAATAGTGGGGTTGTAGTAGGCGTTCTCCCACTCATCTGGATAAGTATCGACCGATTCGTCTCCTTCTATGTGGGTTGATTTCGGATGGCGTTCATCGATCGATGTAACTGGATGAGTGTCGATCGATTTCGAGTAGTCAGATTCGTACTCGGCTCCACAGTGGCAAGCTGCAATGATTCCTGGATCATTGATCCTTCTGGGGATCGTCTGTGGCTTGTTGACTGGGATATGGTCATAGTGGGCATTAGGATCGATGAGTGTTAGACACAACTGGTTGGTTTGCAAGTTGCACACTGCTCCCACTGTTGACAAGAAGCTCTCTCAAGTAGTAGAGAAGAGTTCCAATTTAACTTGATGTCCAAGACATAGAAATCAACTGGAAATAGGGCATTACCAATCTGCACCTCTAGGTCTCTCACAATTCCTCCTGAGTTCTTCTGGGAACAATCCACAAAAGTGAACAATTCCTGCGAAGGCTCCACCTGCAGACCCAGATGGTCTGCCATAACCCTAGGTATGATTTTGACTGATGCTCCTGTGTCGCACAAGACATGTGGGAATTCAATACCCTTCACCGTGCATGGTATTGCAAATTTCTCAGGATCACTCTTCTTCTTCTTAAATGTAATCCTCATCCTCATCTTTTCTCAAGCTTCACAGAACATTCTCCTGATGTCTTCTTCTTTCTCTCTGGTTTCTCTAAAGAACATCCACAATCTGTGGGTGTAATAAGCTTCTTTGAATGGCTTATGTAGAGGAATTCTGAAAACTCTCTTTTGGAAATTTTCCTTTTCCTTTTCATTAGCCCCCCTCTTCATATCTTTTGCCACTTTTTCCTTTCTTCTCTTTAGGGTTCTTCCAGTAGAAACCCTGTCCTTTTCCATAGTATCATCTTCATCATCTGAAGGTGTCCTGACATGCTCTGGTGGTTGTTCTGAAGGTTTAGGTTTTGGCCTGAGTGTGTTAAGTCGTGCCACATCTATCTTTGGCATCTGCACTCGGTAGGTAATAGGGGCTTGTCGATCGATAGGCGGTGATGGTTTTCGATCGATATAGGCTTCAGAGTGTCGATCGATATTGATGTTGGCATGTCAATCGATTCGGACTTTATCAGGGCTGGGCGGATGTGGGTCTTTTGCTGCGAACTCCTCGTGAGTTAGAATCTTCACGGCATTGCAAGATGCGGTTGACTCCGTAGGCGTTGTCGATCGATGCTCTGGAGTTCCTGACGATCGATTTGTGTTGGTGTACATCGATTGGTGTTCGGTGTCTGGCGTCGATCGACACCAATGTGATCCGCCGAAAATCATCAAACTCTCTACCTGGAAATCACCTTCTTGCAGCTTCTCTTCCTTCACCACTTGCCAAAAGTCATCCTCAATGATGGCATTCACGTGGTGCTTCATCACATCATCCCCTACTCCTCTTGTTGAAGCTTCCTGCCTCTTAATAGCATCTCCTGTCTGCACAACCTCTATCTCCATCTTCTTCACATGAGTGCTCAAAGTCTCAAACTTTGTGTTCAGGTTGGGGTAGACAGAATCTATCTTCCCATTGAAGTCCACTGTCATTCGCTGCTGTGCCTCAAGAACCCTATCGAGCATCTCTTCAATCTTGCTCTCTTGAGTAGGCGCCGGTGGCTTCTGGTAGTAGGAACATCCAAAATTCATGTTGTTGTTGTAGATGTTGTTGTAGGGTTTCTGGTACTGCGAGTTTTGGTTGAAGTTACTCCTATTTGCATAGGAGTTTCTGTTTCCACCCTGGTTTCCAGAACCTTGGAATCCAGCTCCACCAATGTAGTTCACTTCTTCTTCTTCTGCTCTACCCTCTACAGCTTCTGCATCTTCAACAAAGCTAACCTGCTTCCTGAGAAGCTTGTGAACACTGTCTAGTTTTGCCTTCACCTCATCCATCTGATCATTCCCAAGGATGGTGGCAGATCTTTTCCTCTCAAAATCAGTGTTCTTGGTGCTGTTGCTGGATGCTAGGTTTTCAATAACCTTGACTGCCTCCTCTAGATTCCTGGTGTTGAAGTTCCCATTGATGGAAGCATCAAGAGACATCTGGTACTGCACCGCGATGCCTATGTAGAAAGTACTGAGCAGTTGTATTTCATTGAATCCGTGGTGTGGACAGTCTCTCTGGTAAGACTTGAATCTGATCCAAGAGCCTCTGAATGATTCTGCAGGCTCCTGAGTGAATGTAGCAATCTTTCTCCTCAAGTCTTCAGCGCGCTCCTCATCAAAGAAATTGCATAAGAATGCATTCTTGATGTCACTCCATGATTTAAGAGATCCTGGTTGTAACTGCTTGAGCCAATGCAGAGCTTCTCCAGCAAGTGAATATATGAAAAGCTTGCATAATAGGTAGTCCTCAGAGACTCCCTCGACTCTGATAGCAGATATCAGATCCTCGAACCTCTTCAGATGGTCCATAGGATGCTCGTGGGATAGTACATGGTAGGGTAGCTGTCCCACAAGTGTGTAGTTCTACGCTTTCAACTCAAAATCCCTCTCAATGGTGGGAGGAAGGATGGCTGATCTGTTGGTGTAGTAGCGATCTGGATGGTTGTAGTCAGCCAACGTCTTGGGTTGCGCAGCCTCATCTACAGGTAAGGTAGTACATGTAGTAGTAGCATCAGGCTCAAGGATTGCAGCCCCCTGAGCATCTATTCTCTGACCTGCTGCATTACGCATATGACCCTCTTGGTCATGCAGGTCTCCATTGTTGTCCCGAACAAGTATCAAAGGCGCAACCATGTCTCCCGACTCAGTAGCGATCGATGTCCGAGATGGAATGTTGATCAATGTCGGATGAAGGATGTCGGTCGACGGAAGGTTTGTGTTGTCGGTCGACAGGGGTGAGCGAGAATTGGTCGACGGGACTCGTGTCTGGGTCGACGGTGGTTGAGCAGAATCGAGCGACACGGAAGTGTTGTTGTCGGTCTATAGGGAGCGCGCTTCCTTGCGGATCGTGCGTTCCAAACTTGCAGGATCTGGTGAGAATATCAGTTGAGTTTCCTTGTTGCTACTGGTGCTGCTGGGCATGTACCTGAAAATCCAAGAAAAAAAAAATTTATGTTAGAAAACTTAACAAAAATTTGAAAAATAGGCGATCAAAGCTCCCCGGCAACGGCGCCAAATTTGATACCACTCAAATTACCCTAAGGAGTGATTTATACTCTCTCAAATAAGAGGTCGAGTTGTAGTACTTAGGGATCGAATTCACAAGGAGCTAGGGAACCTAAATATTCTAATATGATTTGTTAAGCAAAGATGTTTTTTTAGAGTTTTAAATGTAAATTGCAGTTTATATTGAACAAGTGTTTGTTCAATAGTAGGTTTGGGGTTTTGGTGCTTAAAAAGGAAATAACTAGACTTAGGGTTTTTATTCAGGAAAGTTGGAATTATAATCCTACAGATGTCTAATAAGTTGCGTGCATGATAATGTAAAGCTCAACTACTTGATCAACAAGTCAATCAGCTCTCGCGTGTATTGACTTGTCTATTAACTAGATCTATGATCTCAACTCTCGTTATATTGATCAATAGAAAGTGTCGATCGATATTCCAATGGGCGTATCGATCGATACACCTTTTGCACCGTCGATCGATTATTCAAGTGTGATATTGATCGACGCGCTCTAGTTAAGCTTTATGCGTAGGTTGAATGAAGGCTTACTAAGCTCACTAGATCAGCTCTCGCCTTGCTCATAGCAAGAAACATAGTTCTCTGAGAATGTTTTTAGGATGAGAATAAAGCTCTCGCTTTTATCAATCAATCCAAGGGCAGGTTCTAGGTAGCTAATCTAGACACAAGCATTAATGAACAATCCTAAAGATAATTATCACAACTCATCGATCTATAGTTGGGGCTAATCCCTCCTAACCTATTTAAACCTTAAAATCTAACAATGGAACTACTCAGACATGGCTAAGCAATTCATAACAGCAGTTAAGTATAAAAACTTCAGTAGAATAGTGAATAGATATCAATGGAGTTCCAATCACAAATTATAACTTTGGATCTTCTCTCCTATCTATCAGAATCCTAAAAACCCTTGCTGAAAATAATAAAACAATGAAACACAAGAAAAGCACCACCTTGCCTCTAACATGGCGGCAAAGCTTATATAATTAGAGTAAAACTCGTCATGGGCAATCTTGTAAAATGGTGAAATCTTGGGCTTGAAGTCGGCTGTGACCAAAAGGGCTTTCTGCGCGCTTCGCTGTCGATCGATACCAAGTCATACGTATCGATGGATTCTAGCTCTCAGATATCGACTGATTGTCGAGCTCTCAACTGTGTAGTGGTGAAAGCAACATCAAGTCAAAAAAAATTCAGAGATCATGGGCACAAAATCCAGCGTGTACTTATCCAAGGTAATTTCTTTGTTCTACGACAGGACAGAACATGGAGTAATGCCTTGTAGTCATAGCGTGATAGGACAATGCTGGTTCGCTTTATTGTTCTGGAATTAAGAAGCTGCGATGACTTATCCTAGTTTGGGTTAGCTAACGGTCATTTAGCTAACGGTCATTTTAGATGCAAGTTTCTGCTGGGTTTTATGAACATGATGAGTGGCAGACAAACTGTTTGACAGAATGCCAAAAAGAAGAGGAGAAGGTCTATGAAGATTCTAATTGGTTATTGGATGGAAGATAAATAGTGGGTATGATCAAAGTTGTTGTGGGAAAGTCCCTTTTGTTATCAGACAAAATTGATGAGTTACAGGGGTCACAAATAACCCGGACTCTTTGTGAGAAAGAAAGGTCACAATGTACCTATGAGTGAGATTGACTAAGCTCTCCATGTTCAAGCGAAATCTATGAGTAAAGCCATGCGATACTCACGACCAAACAATCTCTTATACATGGTGAATTGAAGATTACACCTATAGCTCCATATGATCATGCTTCCACCACTCATTCCACCAAGCCATATGCATTTGGGGTTCAAACTTGTTCTCTTGCATTCACCCGACTCCAAATTTGCGAGGTAGTATTAGAGACAAACCCAAAGCAAAGTCATCAAGCCCATTATAATTTCTTAAGCCCATGTGTTTAGGGTTCTCCTTACAAGTAGCTTCCTATAAATAAGTACTGAAGTTATGTGTTTAGCTTTGTAACTTTGGCTGCACAGTTGGAGCATCTCCCTTTCTCATTTTAAATTAAATACAATTGTGTCAGATAAGTTAATGCACAAATCTCCAAAATAACACATTTTTAAGTTTATGTCACAAAAATAGCTTTCAAAAACTAAAATGATCAAAATAGTATTTTATCTTTTGAAAAATTTAAATTTCTTTTTATTTTTCAAAATTTGAAATCTTATCCCAAAACCCCACTCCCCAACTCTAAAACCTAAAATCTAAACCGTAAACCCTAAATTCTAAACCCTAAACACTAAATCCTAAACCCCACCCCTTAACTCTAAACCCTAAACCCTAAACCCCACCCCTAAACTCCAAACCCTAAACCCTAAACTCTAAATCCTAAACCTCACCCCTTAACTCTAAACCCTAATGTCTAAATTAATTTACCATTGGGGGTATAAGTGTATATTTATCTCTTTTGATAAAATATTAAGTGCTATTTTGATCATTTTTATTTTTAGAGGGTATATTTGTGACAAAAACCTTTTTAGTGTTATCCTGGTCACTTTCTCTAAGTTAATTGTCTTCCTCTTTTTAGTTTATTAGTCATTCAATAAAATTCTATGAGCTATTAGTTTTTCAAGAAAGCTCTGTAGAGCCATAATCTTTTCTAGTTTCATAAATGTTATCAAATGGAGGGTGGATCTTTCCATGAATTTCAAGTTTTCTCTTCAACTACATTTTTAGTGCTATCCTGGTCATTTTTTCTAAGTTAATTGTCTTCTTCTTTTTAGTTTATTAGTCATTCAATAAAATTCTATGAGCTATTAGTCTTTCAAAAAAGCTCTGTAGAGCCATAATCTTTTCTAGTTTCATAAATGTTATCAAATGGAGGGTGGATCTTTCCATGAATTTCAAGTTTTCTCTTCAACCACGTTCTTCCGAAAATGCATTAGCTTCCATTTTAATGTTCCCATCAAAATTGAATTTGGAAATTTGGTGCATGAGAATTTTTAGTATAGAAACAAGACACAACCAATAAAGGAAAATGAAATAGTTGGGAGATTTGGATGTGTTTTTGTGTTAGATGTTGGTAATGCCTAAAATTAACCAAAGAAAAGGTGACGTAGTACACAAATATAGCAACACTAACTATCACAACCACAACCACAATTATCTTTTCTCATTCTTATTCTTTTTTCTTTTTCTCTTTCTCTTTCTCTTTCCTTTTCTTACCTATTTCTAAACATAGCAAGCCTGAGAAAGAAACACACACAAAAACCGTTGTCTTTAGTCCTTCCTAACTGTTTTTCAGAGATAAACAAAACGTGAATTCCCTAAATTTCTCTTGACCAAAAGAAAATAAAAAGAAACAATTTGCAACAAGAAAAAATCGTGACAATGGCATAAAAAATGGTGATGCTATAAGAAAAGGAAAAAAGAATAAGAAGGTAGAAGAGGCAACGGACATGGAAGACAGTCGCAGAGGATCATCTTCAACACCACAATCTCGAAGGATCATGGTGATCGCTGACCCAACCCGTGAATCCGCAGCTGCTCTTCAATACGCTCTTTCACATGCCGTGCTTGAGCAAGACGAGCTTATTCTCTTCCATGTTGAAAACAATGGTGGCTCATGGAAAAACGCGTTCTCGAGTTTTTTGAGATTACCAAGCTCCAGCTCCTCCTCAAACACCAGCGGGTCTTCACCAGGAGCTGCTAATTTTAATGCTAGCACAGCAAACTCCGCTTCATCTTTGGCCTCAGAAATTGGTCAAGGAGAAGGAAATTTTCTTGAACAGATGAGACGGATATGTGAAGTCGCTCAGCCAAAGGTGCCTGTGCACACCGAGTGTATAACCATGGAAGGCATCAAAGCTGCAGCTATTCTTCTTCACGGAGAGAAACTTGGGGTTGATGTTATAATCATTGGTCAGCGGAGGACAATATCATCCTCCCTTCTAGGGTATGCTCTCTCTCTTTTTCTTGAGATAATCCAATTAAGAAGAATCATTTATCATGAAATATTTACGAAACGTAAAACAAGAGCCCCCAAGCTAAAGAGAAAATGACCCACTCTACTTATATTTGTTTTAGAGAAACAGAAAAAAACATTTTGAAGTTTCCAAGTCTGAATTTCTTTAAGCATAGAATTATATGAGAATGGTTTTCTATGACAGATCTAGGCGACCTGGAGGGTCTCTAAGAGGGTCAAAAGGAGTAGACACAGCGGAATATCTAATCGAGAATAGCAAATGCACATGTGTTGGTGTACAGAAGAAAGGTCAAAATGGAGGGTATGTTCTAAACACCAAGACCCACAAGAACTTTTGGCTCTTGGCGTGATCATTCTCAATGCTCCTAGTCAGTTTCATAATTCATAAATGTAGCTAAAAAGGAAATTATTAAAATTTACCTGTCATCTTCACTTGTTTGTTTCATGTTCTCTAACTTCAGTAGATGAAGTGTTATGGAGGCAAACATAAATGAACTATTTATTTTACCAGGTTCAATGTTAGCCAGATTGTGTACACCCATACCTTCAAAACAAGTTTTTCTGACAATAATTAGTTTCAACTACCGTGTCAACCTAAGGCTTTACGTATGCTTCAACACAAACCTTATGTTTGCATATATATAATCGTTGATTCATACCTCAACACTTAATTGTGGTCCCTATCCGAATATGCATTAGCAACATTTGCTAAACCTATCTTTTCTTTTCACACTAAAAGTTTCATTCATCATTTGACGGATACAGTGGTGGAATACCTTTTTGAGATACAAATCGGCAGTACAAAAGGATGACTCCGGAGACATTTGCCGGTGAAAACCATAAGTTTTCCCAGAACCAAATCCCTAAGAAAGGGAGACTAAAACAACACCAAAATTAACTAGCGGAGGCTGGATCCTAGAGAAAACAACAATGACTACGAAAGCAAAAGAGAAAGGTGGACACAACTGAGAACACAAATCAACCTTCACCTTGAAAATAATTTAGTTCTCTCTATAGACTAATCAACTAATCGTTTCTTCATGATAAGCTGGCTATGACGTGGCCAGTGACTCCTAAACAAAAATAATATTTATAACAAAAAGTAAATTAATAATATATAAATATATAACAATGACATATAAAACAGAAAAAAACATATTGTCATCGTCTTTCACACATATATGTTGTTGGAGATAAGCTTAAAGATAACTTGGAATCTAAGTTATCCTAATGAGTTTAGGATGAAAAAGGAAATATGTGTTCCTAATGAGTTTAGGAAATATAATCTCTATATAAAGAGTTGCAAGAGTATTGCATACCTTTGTGAGTTTTAAGAATATTGTGATTGAGGAGCTTAAGGTTTTTGAGTGTTTCCTTAAGAGATATTAATAAAGAGAGTTCTTTATTTGTGTTCTTATAATTGTGTTCTATACGATCTGTTGAGACTATATTTGGTATCAGAGCCACAATAAGATCAAGAAGAAGCAACCATGGGAGACATAGTAACAGCGAAACCTACAGAAGGAGGACCATCCTCCATAAAGTGTCCGATGTTAAAGGCCACTAACTATACCGTATGGGCAATACGCATGAAAACCTTTCTTAAAGTTCATAAAGTATGGGGAGTGGTGGGGAATGAATCTAATGAAGCCGATAAAAACGATATGGCGCTTGCCATATTGTTCCAATCAATCCCCGAAGCATTGATTCTACAAGTTGGAGAACTCGAGACGTTCAAGAAAGTCTGGGATGCAGTCAAGGCACGTCATGTTGGTGCGGACAGGGTAAGGGAGGCAAGGTTGCAAATCCTTATGTCTGAATTCGATCGTCTCAGAATGAAAGATAGCGATAGCATAGACGACTTTGTTGGGAAGTTATCCGAGATTTCGTCCAAATCAGCGGGCTTAGGAGAAGTTATGGAAGAAACAAACTTGTGAAGAAATATCTTAAGTGTTTACCAAGGAAGAAATACATTCATATAGTTGCCTCTCTTGAGCAAATTCTGGACCTAAATACAACTGGTTTTGAAGATATCATTGGGCAACTAAAGGCTTATGAAGAACGCATATGCGAAGAAGAAGAAGATCGACAAGATGATCAAAGCAAATTGATGTATGCCAACATGGAAACACAATCAAATCAAGACTATCATGGCGACTATAGAGGAAGAGGCCGAGGAGGAAGATATAATAATCGAGGAAGAGGACACTACAAGAAATTAGCAATATTGCAACAACAAAATTGCAACCTTCATTTATGTTAAACTACAACCAAAATATATGTTGCAAAACTACAACCAAAATATATGTTGCAGGTTTTCATTAGTAAATTGCAACATTGCAAAACTACAACCAAAATATATGTTGCAGGTTTTCATTAGTAAATTGCAACATTTTGCGACGTAAAAAAATATCTCACAAATTTTGCAAGAAACATTCAACAGTTTAAAAACCATTGCTAAATTGCAAAAAAAAAAATATAAACAATACGTGACGAAAACGTGACATTAGTCATATGTTCCTAAAAAACGTTTTGTATATAAAGTACAACAAAATACTATATATATATATATATATATATATATATTAGATAATTTGAAATGTACACTATATTTTAAAGGTTTCCGATTCTTGAGATTTTGTAAAAAGTTTTATGTTATGAATTTTATTTTGTTTAGGTCTAGTATGGTGTGATTTAGTTCTATTCAAAAAAGAAATTAGATGAAAAATTAATTTACATATTTTTCAAAAATAATTATAAAATAACTAATATAGTATAGTATATTAATAAGTGTTAATTAGGATTGTTTGATTAGACGAAGTACTATTTTAACAAAGAAGACAATGAAGTAAATGATCTTCAAAGTTTAAATTTGGCAACGCTAATGACTAGTCATATTGATTATGTGCCGAGAACTTATAACCCCTAGTCCCTAAATTGATTGAACACAAGTTTGTTGTACACAATGGAACTTTAGAAAATATACTTATGGAAATTTAATACCTTAGATCTTGAGGATTTCACTTCATTATTCTACTATGTCCTGAATGTGTAAGAGCTCAAACATGAATCGGTTGTTAGATTAAATCCAACCAGAAAAAGTTCTATTGAGTAGGCAATTTAGTTGATGTTCGACCACATTATCCAAGACGTATACGTTGCTTGGAATTGAAGAAACTATGATCATTTATAGTATTAAGTTTAAGTTTTTAAAAATGGAAAATTTCCACTAACTAATATCAAAATGCACATCATCAGTCCCAACGTGAATAAAATTAGTTGTGTAAAGAGTTGTTTGTTTTTTTGGTTAAGGGACACAAAAAGAATCTACTAGTAATAAAATTTAGATTCCTTTTTTTGTTATCTGTTGTTTCCATCTTATATTTTGATCCCATTAGTTTGTTGAGATAATATGATATTAAATGATAAGAAAATATCCCATATCAAGATACCTTCAGATTTTATTGTTTTCATATATCTATATATAGACCATAAGTGTGCTTTTTAATAACTCTACACTTCTGTACACAATAGTTCTTCGTAAGCTAGTTTACAAAAAAAAAAAAAAAGTTCTTCGTAAGCTTATTCATCTCCAGTATGTTATTGTGTTTTACTTCTTTTTAATCAGTTTGTTTTAAGTGTTATCTTTGACTTTGTCATTTTTTCAGATTAATTTTTATTTTGTAGAAGGAAAAGAATGGATATGCATCTTACATTTATGTTTTCGGGAGACACACAAGAAATCACATGGATCATTTGTGGATGAATGGAAAAAGCTAATTAGTGAGGAGTTTGAAAAAATGTAGATGTTTTTTATGGATGGATCATTGATGGATCATTTATCTAGTTTTCAAATTAGCGTTGATCTCTTTTTATGAATGGTTGTTGAACTTTTAAATGTTTTATTGTATTGAATAAATGTGATCATTTAAATATATATATTATAAAAGTAAATTATGCATCTGCTATTAAATATAAAAACCACAATGATCATTTATGCTAAGCTTGATAGTCTACTAATTTTATTGAAATATTAATTGATGGCACGTAACAATCACCTTGCACGAAATGTAAAAGTAACTAAAAGAAATTTTGCAACAACAACTTTTTTTGTATCTTTTATGTAGCAAATTTTTGTAACAATGTATAAGTTGCAACTATACGTTGTAATTTTAACAGTCGTTTTTTATTCTTCTTATTGCATTAATACTATATCAATGCAAGAAATAAATTAATTGCAAATTTACAATGTTATTTGCTATAAATTTTATGTAGCAATGATTTGTCACTATTTAGTTACAAAAAAAAAAGTTACAAAAATACAACAGAATTGTTATAAAACCATTGTTGCAATAATATGACAATTATAGCAACAACTCAATTTCTTGCTAATTTTGCTACATATATGCAACAAATGTGAATTTGCAACATTTAAACAGCAAGACATTAAAATTTGTCACATTTTTCTTGCAATTTCATTTTTGCAACAATATATTAGAGAATTGCAACAATATACCACTATTGCAATATTACTATTTTCTTGTAGTGGGACGTGGAAGGTCTTACTGGGAGAACTGAGAGTCATCAAGGTCGTATTGGGAGAATCGTGATGCTTCTAAAGTAACTTGTTTTAGGTGTGACAAGTTGGGTCACTTTGCGGCTAACTGTCCTGACAGACTTCTTAAGCTGCAAGAAACAACAGAAACTAAAGAAGAAGATACAGAGGCGGCGGATGCATTGATGATGCATGAGATCGTGTATCTCAACGAACGAAACGTAAGACCAAAAGAGTTTGAGTCGAGCTCTGATGGAGATAGAGTATGGTACTTGGACAACGGTGCAAGTAACCATATGACAGGAAATAGGAGTTATTTCCAGTTTATTGATGAGACAATTATCGGGAAGGTAAGGTTCGGAGATGACTCACGGATTGATATTAAAGGAAAAAGTTCCATTATTTTCCTCACATAGACGGGAGAGAAGAAACTTCTAAAAGATGTGTACTTTATACCTAAACTACGAAGCAACATCATCAGCCTAGGTCAAGCCACTGAAGCTGGCTGCGATGTAAGAATGAGAGGTGATTGTCAGACGTTACATGATAAAGATGGGAATCTTATTGTACAAGCAACTAGATCACGCAATCGACTGTATAAAGTCGCGATGGAGACAAACAATGTTGAGTGCTTTCACATGGCTATACATTCGGACTGTGCACGATGGCACGTGAGATTGGGACATATTAGCACAGACTCGATGAAGATGATGATACAAAATGAGTTGGTCCTAGGGATACCGAAGATCAATGTTGAGAAGGAGATATGTGAGTCTTGCCTTTGTGGAAAGCAAACGAGTGCGTCATTCCCACAATCGACGTTTTTTCGAGCTTCAGAGTTGCTCGAACTAGTGCATGGAGATCTATGTGGTCCCATAACACCATCGACTGCAGCAAGAAATAGGTACATATTTGTTCTTATTGACGATCATTCTCTCTATATGTGGACGATCCTCTTGAAAGAGAAATGCGACGCGTTCGAAAAGTTCAAAAGCTTCAAAGCGATGGTAGAACAAGAAACAAAACAGAGCATTAAGACGTTTCGAACAGATAGAGGTGGCGAGTTTACTTCGACAAAGTTCAATATGTTTTGCGAGGAATCAGGAGTACACAGACATCTAACCGCTCCATACACTCCTCAGAAAAACAGAGTGGTAGAACGTCAAAACAGAACGTTACTTGAGATGACGAGGAGCATTCTCAAGCACGCAAACATGCCAAATTATATGTGGGGAGAAGGCATACGGCATGCTACATATCTGATCAATCGTGTGGCAACAAGAAGCTTAGACGCGCAAACACCATATGAGGTGTTTAAAGGAAGAAAACCAAGCATGAAGCACTTGAGAGTGTTTGGGTGTATTGGACATACTAAGATAGACGCTCTACACCTAAGAAAACTTGATGATAGGTCAAGACCCTTGATACATCTCGGGACTGAGCCTGGTTCTAAGGCATTCAGGTTATTGGATCCAACAACTAAGCGAATAGTTGTGAGTAGGGATGTGGTGTTTGATGAAGGAAGATCATGGATTTGGAGCAAAACACGAGATGACCCCGAGGAACCAGGAACGTTTACAGTTAAACTCGGAGACTTCGGGAACCAAGGCATCAGAGATGATGTGATAGAAACAATACCAGAAGAAATTAGCGAAGTGAAAGAGGAGGAAGGAGACGCAAACCCACTCATAGAAACAAACACAACAGACAAAACCAACATCGAATCTCCACACGAGTTGCGTAGATCAACCAGAGAAACCAGGATGCCAAACTATCTGAGTGATTACATTCTTCTAGCAGAAGAAGAAGGAGAAAGATTGCTACTACTCATAAACGAAGAACCGTGGTGTTTTGAAGATGTCATAAAAGAGAAACTATGGAAGGATGCATGTCAAGACGAGATCTCGTCTATTATAAAGAATAAGACGTGGGATTTGGTAGAATTACCCGAAGGAGCAAAAGCTATCGGTCTCAAGTGGATTTTTAAAATCAAGCGCAACTCTGACGTAAGTATAAACAAACACAAGTCGAGGTTGGTGGCAAAAGGATACATACAGAGACATGGTGTAGCCTTCGAACAGGTGTTCGCTCCTGTTGCTTGTATTGAAACTATAAGGTTCATCATAGGACTTGCAGCTTCAAACAGATGGGAGATACACCACCTAGACGCCAAGACCGCTTTTCTCCACGGAGAACTAAAAGAAGATGTTTATGTGAAGCAACCAGAAGGCTTTGTGGTCGAGGGAAGTGAGAATAAGGTCTACAAGTTGAACAAAGGATTATATTGTTTGAGGCAAGCTCCTAGAGCTTGGAACAAAAAGCTAAACAAAGTGCTCGAGAGATTGAAGTTTGCTAAATGCTCGAAAGAACTGTCTTTATACCGTAAGCGTCGAGGTAGTAATCTTCTCCTAGTAGCAGTATATGTTGATGACCTCTTAGTGACAGGGTCAGATCGATTGATGATACTTGAGTTTAAAGAAGAGATGTCAAAAGTAGTCGAGATGAGCGACTTAGGTCTTCTGACATACTACCTAGGGATCGAGGTCTTACAACACAAAGACGGGATCAAACTAAAACAAGAACGGTATGCAATCAGAATACTTCAAGAGACAGGCATGGATGAGTGTAATTCGGTATATATACCAATGGATGCTGGTCTCGTATTGTCGAAGGCACCAGAAGAAGCTAGTGTCGATGAAACTGAGTTTAGAAGAAACATAGGTTGTCTTCGATACTTGTTGCATACGCGACCGGACCTTGCATTTAGTGTGGGACTACTTAGCCATTATATGCATCAGCCAAAGACCTCTCATGCTGCTGCATTGAAACAGATACTAAGATATCTAAAGGGAACCACGAGCTATGGTCTAACGTTCAAGCGATCAAACAAGGTAGAGCTAGTTGGTTACTGTGACAGTAGTCACAATATAGATGAGGATGATGGAAGAAGTACTACATGACATATCTTCTACTTGAACAATTGTCCTATCACTTGGTGTTCCTAAAAGCAAGAAACTGTTTCATTATCATCATGCGAGGCTGAGTTTATGGCGGCAACAGAAGCGGCAAAGCAAGCCATATGGCTTCAAGAGTTACTCGGCGAGATCACTGAGACACCATGTGATCATGTAAAACTATTAGTTGATAACAAGTCGGCTATAGAACTCACAAAGAATCCTGTGTTTCATGGAAGAAGCAAGCACATACACAAGCGTTATCACTTCATTAGAGAATGCGTACAGAATGAGCAAATCAATGTCCAACACATTCCGGGAGTGGATCAAAAGGAAGACATCTTAACTAAAGCACTTGGAAGAATCAAGTTCAAAGAAATGCGAGAGCTTGTGGGAGTTCAAGAAGTTAACTTTAAGCTTAAGGGGGACAATATTGGAGATAAGCTTAAAGATAACTTGGAGTCTAAGTTATCCTAATGAGTTTAGGATTAAAGGAAAAAGGAAATATGTGTTCCTAATGAGTTTAGGAAATATAATCTCTATATAAAGAGTTGCAAGAGTGTTGCAAGAGTGTTGCATACTTTTGTGAGTTTTAAGAGTATTGTGATTGAGGAGCTTAAGGTTTTTGAGTGTTTCTTTAAGAGAGATTAATAAAAAGAGTTTTTTATTTGTGTTCTTATAATTGTGTTCTATACGATCTGTTGAGACTATATATGTAACACTGTCTCTTCTTTTTCATTTGATTCCACCAAAACTAATCAACTCGTTCATGCGATCTCCTTTTAAGAACAATGTTGATTCCAACAACTAGAAAAGTGTTGTGATAAAAATGAGAAAAATAGATACACAAACAGATGGATATAGCAATATAACAATGACATCTATGTTTAACGTGGTTGGTGACTAGCTACCTTTACATGTAAAAATAAATTTTATTATTGGAGATGATATTAAATTTATGGAGGGAAAACTGATAAGACATATATAGTAGAATCCCGTATCTCAAAACAACATAGACTTATGGGTCTAAACCCACGATCGGATAAAAAATCGATAACAACTTGATGCAATCTAGTTAATATAATGTACTTGACGTAATATCGACCGTCTCGATAGAAAATCCAGATTAAAGAAACATCAACAAAAGGAGTTTCTTTATCTTCTCGATTTCTGTCCTTTTTTGATAGAAACTGAATTATCACATTGAGCTTTGCGATACAATATAGTTTATCTTTTATAGTTTATCTTTTGTATGTGAAATGAAATAATAATATAAATGAACATATAACATTTAAAGTTTGTAGTCACATTTTAAATATATTTGTTTAATTTATTGTAAAATTTGAATAGAATATAATCTGGTTAGAGAATAATCGTAAGTTTGGTTAGAGAATAATCTAACAAAATAAATAATTTTGGTTAATTAATGATGTCACTACAAAAAAACATAAGTTTAACGAGGGCGGCTTTCTTCGTGAGTTCGTCGTAAAAGAGGCTTTACGGGGAATTAGCAAGGAAACACGTTTTGTCGTTACTCGTTCGTCGTAACACATATTTCCTCGCAAATATGTCGTAACTTAGCGAGAAAAATATTTCGTCGTAAACACGAAATACATCATTACGTCGTAAAGACCACGTAAATATTCCACGTAAGGAGGTCGCTATATTTCCTCGTAAATACCTCGAAACGTGTTCCTCGTAAACTACACGTAAATATCTCGAAAGTGTTTCCTCGTAAAGTACACGTAACTACCACGAAAGTATTGCCTCGTAAATTACTTGTTTATCTTTCCTCGTCATTTCCTCGTAAACGTTTCCTCGTAAAATACTCGTCATTTCCTCGTAAACATTTTCACGTAAATAGGTCGTAAATTAGCTACAAATTTACTTCATTTTTTTATTTTACAGAATTTAAAAATATAATTAAAAAAATAATTAAAATTATTTAATTTATTAATAAAATTATAATTTAGAATAAAAAACAATACAAAAATATTTTATATATAAATAAATTTTGAATTTATAATACAACAACCGGAAAAAAAGAACTAAGGGTCGTTCATCGCCTGGTAGAATTCCTCACTCCTCCTCGCAACATCCGCCTCGTTATGTGTGTCGAATGACTCGCCTAGAATGGGATTTTGTTGTCGCATGTTCCTCAACATGGACTCCCATTCCGGATTTGTGGCCGCTATAACGTCCAAGAAGCCCTCGACTCCACCCATACGAGCTTTTGTCGAGGCCAATACGTTACGCAGCTCAGTGACTTCATCATCCCGTCGTTGACCATAAGACGATGTCGCTCTCGGAACATCGTTGACGGAACCAATCCCCAACGCCCGTCCCTTTTTTTTTAGGGACAACCTTAAAAACAAATAATAAATATTGTTAGTAAAAATTTAAAGTTAAATTAAATGAATAATAAAAAATTAAAATTTTAGAAAATTTACCTCCACGTAAATCTTATCTACTTCAAGTGTGGATAAGGTGACGGATAATCCGTCGCTAGACTGCTGGGTCAGCTGGGTCTGGCGGTTTTCAACCCGAGCAACCACATAGTTGTAGATTTGCTCGGACTTGCCATCTACAAATACGCCCGCCTTGTTCTTGTGGGTCCTCTCGTAAAGTTCCATAAGAGACGGGAGATGTCCCCCGTCTCTTTGGCCTAAAAAAAATTTAAGAAAGTTAGAATAAAAATATATATATTAAAAAATTTATTTAATAAAATATTTAATTACCATTTCCATACGGACACCGGTGTGAGGTTTTTGGCCCGTAGTGTGAAGCATCGGCCCGTTCCCGTGCTCATCGACCGTGTTACGGGAGTTAGAGCAAGACTGGACAATTCTAATGGAATCAGGAAGACGCCAATAACGGATGAGGCCATCCCACACATCCATGGTGAGCTCAGCGGGTTTGCCACGCTCATACCCCTTCACGATCCAGTCACCCTTCCAGTTGGAGACCGTGTCCAACAAGCGAACTTTCGCCTTCGCGTAAACCGCTTTCCTCACCCTCTCAGTGATCCCTAAGGCCCAATGATATTTTTGTTGTGGAAAAAATTAAATAAATAATTAGTTTTCTTAAAAGAAATATATATAAATCATGAAAAAATTAAATTATATATAATTAATTAATAGAAACTTACAGCGTAAATTTTGAACGTAGTGAGGCGTCTTTGTGACGTAGTGAGGCGTCTTACTCCAGTTCGGATGTGGCATGGAGAAGTAACCTTTGATCGTGTCGGTTACGTCCGATGCAAGACATCCGTCAACCCCAAACCTGAAAAAAAACAAATTTAAAATATAAATTATTTTTTAATGTTATAAAAAAATTTAAACGAATTAAAAAAAAAATTAATGTAACATACCACAAAGTTCCGTCCGGTCAGTCGGGGTCGATGACTGGTAAACCTTCTCTGCCTGGCAGACGGAGAATGTCCTCGACAGTTTACTGCGAGTAAGGAGCACTCGGA
This sequence comes from Brassica napus, assembly GCF_020379485.1. Taxonomy (NCBI): domain Eukaryota; kingdom Viridiplantae; phylum Streptophyta; class Magnoliopsida; order Brassicales; family Brassicaceae; genus Brassica; species Brassica napus. The sequence goes on from NC_063449.1 coordinate 19,718,636, forward strand.
GGCACCATCAAATCGGGATGAACATCGGCGGGCATCGGAGGAGCCATCGGAGGAGGCACAAGAGGAGGCATCTTCGGAGGAGCCATCGGAGGAGGCACAGGAGGAACCGATGGGGCACTAGAAGAAGGCGACAAAGAGACTCTCTGAGAATGCTGAGTCTCGGGGACAGTCTCCGGACCCGAAGAACCGGGAGCTGAAGAAGAACTGGGAGCTGAAGAAGATGACGGGTCTAAACGACTACCAGGCTCACCGAACATCTGTCTGTAATGGGGAGTAAGTATGCTCTTTCGAATCTTCTGGAATTTTTTTTTTAATTTTTAAAATTAACATCAACAATATAATTCTCTACATTATCCACCTAATCAACACTAATTAACATAAAACCCGTAAACCTATGTAAATTCCCTATACTAACCACCTAATCTATCCTAAACTAATCAAATTAGAGAGGAATTAGAGAGACTTACCATTGCTACGAAATAGAAAGGAAATGGAGAGGAAGTGGAGAGGAAAGAAAGAGTGAGCGCTCGGTAGTATATATAAGATTACTTATCCTCGTTATTTCCTCATAAAGTTACGAGAAATTACAAAGGCCCGTGTTTAGCTTTACGAGGAATTACAAAGGCCCGTGTTTTATTGTACGAGGAAGTAGCGAGGAATTACAAAGGCCCGCGTTTAGGTTTACGAGCTTTTTACGACGATTAAGCTTACGTGGAATTTACGAGTCAACATTTTACGAGGAATTAGCGAACCCCGCTTTTCTATAAATACCCGCATCTTTCCTTCTCAAACGACACACAAACTCACAAATCACACCCTTTGTCAAATCACACAACTCAGCAAAATGCTTTTCAAATTAGAAATATTTAAAAAAAAAAAGAAGAGAAGAAAGATATTGGAACACACGTGGGCTAGACTTACGTAAGTCTCGCCACATGTGATTCCAGTATCTTTCTTCTCTTCTCTTCTTTTTTTTCTAGTTTTTATTCTACGAGGAATTAGCAAGGCCAACTTTTTTTTTTTGGTTGCGAGGTATTTACGACGATTTGTGCTTACGTGGAATTAACGAGCCCTGCGTTCTTTATTTTTATATTTCGTCGTTATTTCCTCGTTGGCTTACAAGTGCTTTACGATGATTTTTTCTTACGTGGAATTAACGAGCCCCGCGTTCTTTATTTTTATATTTCGTTGTAATATCCACGTTTATTTACGAGGAAATGTTTCTTTGACTTGAGAAACAAATAGGCTGTAAAATCACATTTTATATGAATGAATCTCTCGCAATTATATAATTTATACTTATATTTGTTTAGAAGTGTCCATATATGTTACCTTTCAAAATAACGCATCAATGGATCCTCGCAATTGACTAGAATATAGGTGTGTGCACTATGGGCGTCTTGTTCACTCAACCACCAAACCTCTTTTGATTTCCCTCCAAGTCGCCCAATCTGGCTAAAGAGATCTGGAACACCAGCAACTGCATATGTTGGCGCAACACCACCATCATCATATCTTCTTGGTGCTCTTCTCCGGGTACGTACTTTTGACGCAAAGTAGTACGATGTGAAGTGAAAAACTTCTTCCGTCAAACTTCCAACAATTATAGAACCTTCAACTTTGGCGAGGTTCCTTGCTTTTCCCTTCAAATATTTCATGGCTCGCTCATACTGATACATCCATCTATAATGTATAGGTCCACGAAGCAACGCCTCATATGGGAGGTGGACAGTTAGATGCTCCATGACGTCAAAAAATCCGGGAGGAAATATCTTCTCCAAGTTGCACAATAAGATGAGAATGTTCTCCTGAAGCTGTTCCACAACTTCTTCTTTAAGAGTGTGTGTGCTCAGATCCCTGAAAAATGCTCTAATTTCTTTTATATTCCAAAAACAATTAAACACATTGTTAGTCATATATTATTTTGCAAACTAAACCGTTATAAAATTATTGCGCTATAAAACACTACCTGCAAGTGCTTCATGTACGTTTGTTGGAAGTAGCTCCGCAAATGCAAATGGCAGTAGTCGTTGCATAAAGACATGACAATCATGACTCTTCATCCCAGAGAACTTTTGACCATTTTCAACACATCTAGAGAGATTTGAAACATACCCATCGGGGAACTTCACTTCTGATGCCACCCAGTTGAACAACATCGACTTTTTTTCCGAAGACAATCTGAATATCAGAACTGGAACTTGTCCATTGCTTTTTATATGTCACTCGCTTCTTGAGAAAATATCCGGCAAGTCCAACCTTGATTTTATGTTGTATTTTGTCTTCCCTGAGACATTCAATGTTGTATTCATGATGTTCTCAAAGAAATTCTTCTCTATATGCATCACATCGAGGTTGTGGCGCAGAAGAAGATCCTTCCAATATGACAACTCCCAAAATACACTCTTCTTGTGCCAGTTGTGATGAACACCGTAAGAATCAGACATATTACGAGGGACATGCCAATTACCACCCCAACGAATTGTTTCGTTAGCTCCGTAGTAGTCGATTTGCGCTTCAATTTGTTCTCCATTTAGATATGGAGGAAGAGTGTCTCTCATGACCCTTTTGTGCCTAAACAAATTCTTGTTTCTTCGGTACGGATGGCCAATGGGAAGAAATTGACGGTGACAATCAAACCAACTTGTCTTCCTACTATTCTTCAGTTGAAACGCATCTGTCATTCCATTACAGTATGGACAAGCTAATCTCCCATGTGTAGTCCATCCAGACAACATCCCATAGGCAGGAAAGTCACTTATGGTCCGCAAAAGCATCGCTCGCATCGTAAAATTCGTCTTCGTTGAACAGTCATACGTCCTCACCCCTGTTGACCACAAATCCTTCAACTCTTTTATCAGTGGTTGTAGGAAAACATCCAGGGACTTTTTTGGATGGTTCGCACCATGTATTAATATGGTCAAGAATAGCAACTCCCGTTGCATGCACATCTCCGGTGGCAGGTTGTATGGCATAAGAAAGACTGGCCACAATGAATATTGTCTCCCTGACATTCCAAACGGATTAAATCCATCTGTGCATAATCCGAGATACACATTTCGGCTATTGCTAGTGAAATCCGGATGTACTTTGGTAAAATGTTTCCAGGCTCTTGCATCTGATGGATGAGTCATCTTGAAATCCGTCTGAGTATGCTCGGCATGCCATCTCATCTTTCCAGCTGTCTGCTCTGATTGGTACAATCTTTTCAATCTGTTTGTAATTGGTAGGTACCACATTCTTTGGTACGGTACCCTATTACGTCCCCGTCCTTGCGGCTTGAATCGTGGCTTCTTACAGAATCGACATTCTTCTAACTTCTCATCATCTCCCCAGTAGATCATGGAGTTGTCGATGCAAACATCTATCATCTCAAGGCAACCCAAGACTATAAACCAGTTTCTGAATCTCATAATAAGAATCAGCAGATACATTGTCTTCCGGCAAATACTCTTTAAACAAGTCTGCCCATTCGTTCATGCAACTTTCAGATAGATTGTGATCAGTTTTAATATTCATCATTCTAGCAACCAACGACAAATTAGAGAGACCTTCTCTACAACCACTGTAAAGTGGTTGATTTGCCGCGTTTAACATTTCGTAAAACTTTTTTGCATCTATATTAGGTTCTTCGTCTTCATCATGAGCTGCGAATGCATCAGCTACCATATCATGAACCCTATCATAATCTACCATCTCCTCCTGATGGTAACTATGTTCATTATGCAAATGATGATCAACCAGTTCTTCCTGAAAATTGCTATTACTACTACTAGCTTCATTCTGATCATAATTATAATCTTTTCCATGTTGAAACCAGATATAGTAATTTGGCGTGAAACCTCTATTTATTAAATGCTTCCAAACATTTTCACGGTTTGCCAATTTCGAATTGTTGCATTTCCGACAAGGACAAAACATCTTACCACTTTCTTGGGCGAGCGGTGTTGAATCTGCTTGATGCATAAATGTCTCCAGCCCCGCAAGGTATTCTTTCGTCACTCTCCCGTTAGCATCTCTATGCATATACATCCACTTGCGCAACTCAAAAATATTCCCGGAGCCAGCCATTTTTTTTTCTTTCACATTTTTTTTTGTTGGTGTGTTTAAAATGATGTTCAAACGTCCCTATTTATAGAAAATTTTCGAATCTGGTAGTTGTAATTTTCCTACGAATTTACGACGAAAATTAGTTAGGTGGCCGAAAAAAACGTGTGACTAACAAAGTTGGTGGATTCAAAATTTCGTCGCTAAGTAGACGTAAATTATTTCCTCGTACAGACCACGCTAATTTTACGTGGAATGTACGAGGAAATACGATTTCCTCGTAAAAGCCACGTCACTTTACATCGACTTTACGACGAAACTGTTTCGTCGTTACGTTATGAGGAAATAACGCTGATTTTATTTTTCCGCGTAATTTTCTCGTAAAGTCGACGTAAATTAATGAGGAAAAATATTCCTCGTTAAGCTTGTGTTTTCTTGTAGTGTGTTTGGTAAGTTTGTATAAAGCATAATATAACAAAATAATTAATTAATTTGTAATTATCAGTTAAGTGGCACAACTTGTAATTGTTAAGATCAATTTTAATAATAAAGATCTGAAATGAAATAATAACATAATTTAACATATAACATTTAGAGTTTGTAGTCACATTTTAAATAAATCTGTTTAATTTTTGTAAAATTTGAATAGAAAATAATCCGGTAAGAGAATAACCGCAAGTTTGGTTAGAGAATAATCTAACAAAATAAATAATTTTGGTTAATTAATGAAGTTTGGTATGTTTATATAAAGAAGAATATAATAAAATAATTAATTAATTAGTAATTATTAGTTCAGTGGCATAAGTTGTAATTATTAAGATAAAAAATGGTTAGTTTCAAAAGATACTTCAGATTTAATAATATACTAGATTTTGATCCACGCGCCCGCACGAGTGTATTTAAAAAAATGATGCTATTTTTTTATGTCATTATTTAGGGTTGGGTAAAAAACTCGAATTCGAAGAACCGAACCGATCCCAATCCAAATAAGTAGTACCAAATCCGAACCGAAATTGATTAAATATCTAAATTATTAAAATTTTTGGTATTTGAAGAACTGAAACCTAATCCGATTTGAACTGAAGTATTTTGGGTATGCAAAATAGATTTATATACATATATGTATTAATTATTGGGGGTTTTTGCCAAGACTAACCCACAACTTGATTTTAATCCCAAACCTATACCCAAACTTGAATCAAATACAAAACTAACCTAAAAGCCTAGTGAAATTACAGCTCAACCCCTTCTGACCAAACAAAAAAACAGAAGCCATTTTTACGAATATAGCCCCAGTAAATCGTTTGAGTCGTCTGAGATGTTGGAAGTCGTCTGGACGACTGAAGTGTAAGTCGTCTGGTACCAGTTTATTTTTAAAATAATTTATAAATCTTGTAAAAAAATATTTTGATGCGTGAAAATTAAAAATCAAGTAATTATAAACAGTTTTAAGTGATATAAATTAAGATATGATAAAATTGATTTGTTTTGAAGATGGATGAGTGGAAGTAGTGAATCATGAAATACTTTGGTTTAGGAGTTTGGCAAACATATGTTGTAGTATTGTATGTATTGTTAGGGTTAGATTTTGGAAATCTAAAATGTTTTTTTCAAAAATTAGTTTTCACCTATATGTGTTTATTTCTGTGTATAGTAAACACTTTTCAAGTTTGATTTGGTTTTATGAAGTGTTTAATTAGATAATTAAGTTTAGGGGTTATGTTTAGGGTGTGGACGACTTATATTTCAGTCGTCTATTAAATAATTTACCCGGACGACGTATATTTCAGGCGTCCACATCGTACCAAACCTTTAATTTTACCAATGTACGTTTTAACCTAACCGGATCATTTTACTCGGACGACTTACATTTCAGTCGTCTGGTGAAGAAATTAAAACAGACGACTTACATGTAAGTCGTCCAAATATTTCCGCCTAATTTTTTTTTAAAAAATTATGTTTCCGCTTAAATAATTTAAACCAGACGACTTACTTGTAAGTCGTCTGGAAAGTCTTCTATTTTAGTTTCCCGCTAAAAATATTTAATTTGCCACTAAAAATATTAAACTCTTCTGGACGACTTACATGTAAGTCGTCTGTTTTAATTTCTTCAACAGACGACTGAAATGTAAGTCGTCTAGGAAATCGTCTGAGTCAAAAATATTTAACCTAATTGGATTTTTTGTCTCCCTATATAAAGAAAAATTTACACATTCTCTCTCCTCTCAAATGGCTGCAACAAAAATGTAATGTTCATCATTCTAAAACTCTCCAACCTCTCTCTAATCTCTTTGACTTGAAAACACCAAACTTTATATGAATTTTTCAGTTTTGTCTCATGTATTTCTTACTAATCTATCTCTTTTGCAGGTTTTTAATCAAATGGTACTCATCTTCCACTAATTTAAAGGTAGATCTATTAATTTTAGATATGTAATTTTGTGTGTTTTATAAATGTAGATTTATCTAATCTTTCACTCATTTTCTCTATTTTTAAGTCATATGAACGTTTTTGGATATGCAGGTTTTTCAGATCTGGATTTGATATGCAGGTTTTTCAGATCTGGAAGACTTCTGAGACGACTTACTTGTTAGTCGTCTGGAAGTCGTCTGGAAGTCGTCTGGACTTCTTGGAAGTCTTCTGACAAAGTCGTCTGGACTTCCAGGAAGTCGTCTGGACTTCCAGGAAGTCGTCTGGATTTTTCTGAGCGTTTTGGTAAGTTCTTATGTCTGATTTTTCTTCATTTGGTAACTTCTTGTTGTATAAAGTTCTTATTTTTTTCCCAAACTAAAACTCTCCAAACCCACTATAATCTCTTTGACTTGAAAACACCAAACTTTATATGAATTTTTTAGTTTTATCTCATGTCTTTCTTACTAATCTATCTTTTTTGCAGGTTTTTAATTAGATGGTACTCATCTTCCACTAATTTAAAGGTAGATCTATTATTTTTAGATATGTATTTTTGTGTGTTCTGTAAAGGTAGATTTATCTAATCTTCCACTCATTTTTTCTGTTTTTAAGCCATTTGAACGTTTTTGAATATGCAGGTTTTTCAGATCTGGATTTAATATGCAGGTTTTTCAGATCTGGAAGACTTCTGGGACTACTTACTTGTTAGTCATCTGGAAGTCGTCTGAAAGTCGTCTGGACTTCCTAAAAGTCGTCTGGAGTTCCTGTAAAGTCGTCTGGAAGTCGTCTGAACTTCCTAAAAGTCTTCTGACAAAGTCGTCTGAACTTCCTGGAAGTCGTCTGGACTTCTTAGAAGTCGTCTGGACTTCTTAAAAGTCGTCTGGTCTTGTCTACTCAAGTGGAATCCAAGCTTGTCTTTGTAGAGGAATGATCTATAATAGTTTTGTTTGTGGTCTGTTTTGTGAATTGCATGTCTACTCTTTTAGTTGTGAATTTTTTGTAAAATCAGTCATAATGTTTTCCAAGATGTATTAAATGTGCTAACAATGTGTTTACACATTTACAAATCAATGAAATAATAGACTTCAGTAGCCTTTTTCTTATCTTTGGATATCTCATATGCAATAATAAACTGCAATGGCCTTTTCTCATCTTAATAAACAAGAATGTTGGTAGCTTCATATTGATACAACATTTTAAGAAGCATTTAACCCTTCTTCCAACTCATAACAATAGTCATCATTATTGTCTATAACAATAATACTTAATAGATGGAAACAAACAATAGTAACTAGTCAAAGCATATCATATTTTTTTATAAGTTTGCGTTGAAAAACTTAGTCAAATTTAGTAAAACTAAGGGAGAGAACATATTTTGTAAATATGAGTTTTACATATCTTGAAGTTACTTATCACTCTTAAAAATACAAGTTGTTCAAAAACTAACGTAGAAGACTTAAAAACTAGCGGAGAAGACGCAGACGACTTCAATCTAAGTTGTCCAGACGACTAAACTATACGTCGTCTGGTCAACGCAGAGGTTATTTTTGCAATTGACTTTGAAATCTGTTATTTCGGACGACTGAAAAATAGGTCATCTACTATTGTTTGGTTAAAAAAAACACTCCAAAAAAGCTTGACGACTTACATTTCAGTCGTCATAGGTTAGTTTTGCATTTGACTGGATTATTTCAGAAGTTTGACTTTTCTGGACGACTTACATTTCAGTCATCTAGCGAAAATTAAAATAATTATATTTTTTTAAAAGTAGACGACTTACAGTTAAGTCGTCATAGGTTAGTTTTGCAATTGAAAAAAAAACTTCAAGATTTAATTATATACAAACGACTTATAATTCAGTCGTCCACGAGACGACTGAAATATAAGTCGTCCAGGATTTACGAGGTTTGACCAGAATCTCGGAAAAAAATCCTCGACGACTTACTTGTAAGTCGTCTGGTGGACGACTGAATTATAAGTCGTCAGTGTATAATTAAATCTTGAAGTTTTTTTTTTCAATTGCAAAACTAACCTATGACTACTTAATTGTAAGTCGTTTACTTTTAAAAAAAATATTATTATTTTAATTTTCGACAGACGACTGAAATGTAAGTCGTTTGGGGAAGTCAAACTTCTGTAATTATCCAGTCAAATGCAAAACTAACCTATGAAGACTGAAATGTAAGTCGTCTAGGTTCTTTGGAAGTTTTTTTGAAACCAAACAATAGTAGACGACTTAACTTTCAGTCGTCTCAGGTTACAGATTTCAAAGTCAATTGCAAAAATAACATTTGCGTTGACCAGACGACTTCCAGGTAAGTCGTCTACAGCCAGACAACTTCCAGGTAAGTCGTCTACAGCCAGACGACTTCCCAAGTAAGTCTTCTGACGAACAGATCTGGAAAAAAACTCGATGTCATACCTTAAATTGGTGAGATAAGTTCCTTAGCATACATAAGGCTTCTCCAAGCACACATAATCACAAACGAAAGTCACCCACCCAGAATCGTTAGCTTCTATGACTCTATGAATCATAAAAATTTAGAATCAAAATCTTGGGTTTTTTTTAGCTCATTGTGGAGGGAAAGTGAGAGATATGTTGTGTTTAGTTCACAAGAATGGAAAAAGAAGAAGGGTAAATCGATTTTGGGAGCATTAAGAACTTCAAATTGGTTGTTCATGGTGGTTGTGGTATTGATGACAATGGCAATCTTGTAATTACTTGAAGATGATGAGGGTGAGAGAGTAAAGATGTCATTTTCGAAAAAAAAAAAAAAAATTGATGGCATTTTCGTAAATTATATGAACTTGTGGGGTGAATAGGACAAAACCAATTTAAAAAAAAAAGAGGTTAGTTTTGTGTTTGACTTTAAGTTGTAGGTCAATTTTGCAAAAAGCCCTTAATTATTTTTAGATTTAATATATATAAAAACAACCGGAATATATATGATACTTTTAAGTTCGTTTAAATACTTGAAAATATATACATATAATCAAACGTAAATATCTAAAATAATTAAAATATACTCAAAACTTCAAAAATACTTAAATAATTATCAATTCTCTATCCAAATATTTAAACCAAACCAATTTATATGTTAATTTAGGTACTCTGACATATGTTATTCAAATTTATATGTAATATATTCTATTGTTTATAATTTTGTAAAAAATTAAAGAATATATAAATTTTAATTTTTTTTAAAATAGTTTAAATTGGTTATCCAAATCGGAACCGAATCTTCAAAGATCTGAACCGGACACGAAATCCCAAACAGACCAGAAAACGAACCTGAACGCCCACCCCTAATCACTATTGTATATCATATATGTGTCATCATAGGTTACAAAAATATGTGTTATCATATAATCAATCGTATTTTATACGTACCATCAAATAAGTAGTCTCATAATTAATAATATTTTATACGTACAATCATATAAATATTCACATATATTTTTATATTTCAATGTGAAATATAAAAACCATACTTTAAGTTGGTGTTTGAAATTGAGCTTTGTATTGTATTTTTCTTATATATATTGAAAATATTTTATAATGGTTATTTGAAAATATGTTATTAACAATAAATTTTTGAGTAAATGTATATTTTTGAATGAATTTTGATATAAATTAATTTTAAATTATTATTTTGATTTGAATATGTATATCAAGTAACATTAGCTCATTACTTAATGGACTTCTAATTTTTTTAATAGCATAAGTCAATTACTTTTTTTTCTTAACTTACTATTATTCATGTTTCTAAACAGCATTATATATTTTTTTAACTGGTATTTATGTTACTGATGTTAGGAGTTTTCAAGCTCCTAAGTCCTAAGGCAAATGTTGTAGTATAGTGATTGTCGAACCAGTTCTGAGGGATTTCAAGCACTGAGAATGCAAGTACTCACTTAATCTAAGTGCAACCAATGATTTAAGAGGTTTCTAAACTAATGATTAATGATAAATGAAATGACTTTCTTTACTAAGGGAAAAGAGAACTCATGGGCATAGGGATTAGACCGTGGGTGATCAAGTTTCGAACTAAGGATGACAAACGATAAATCAAACTATCAACCTTAAGCTTAGACACAATCTTAAACAAACTCTATGTCTAGATGAATGTTCATTTACTAACATACCTCAAACATCAAATGTCTTTGGTTGAATAATATGAAAGCAATCATTACTAACAAGTCTATTGGCTATCTCAACACCTTTAACAACAAATGTCTTTGGTAAAGTATGTTAAAAGCTTAGGAGAGTTGTCTAAGGCATTTCATCAAACACCTTGTGGGTGGGAAATATCTAAAGATCAACTTTTGAGTGGCCAACTCAGAAGATGCATTATGAATACTCTACTAGCAAGGAACAAGAATGATCTACACTAAAACATCCTAGAGCTAACCTAATCACCCTTAATCTCCCTAACCCATGAATTCAAAAAGGTGATTACTCACTAATCACAATGATTCCTCTTAAACCCATGGTGGATTTCAGATTAATCATGTAGAGAAATAGATAAGAAATCAACAAGAACACAAGACGAGAGCAATCAAATCTGAATCAAAAGAAGTTTTCACTAGTTCTTCTCTGGAAAAAGAGATTGTCTCTCTTGGTGGCTGCCAAGAGTACTTAAAACATAGGTTTTGAAAAGTAAAAACGTGCATAATGAAATGACCAAAAGGCCCTTGAGAAAACATGAATTCGGCCAAACAAATAGACGTGGAGCGACCTCGGCACGTCGCTGCGAGAGGTCGCTCCCGGGTCGTTTCTTCGCGAGCGACCTGGCTGTGTCGCTCTGAAGATGTCGCTCCCGGGTCGTCTCCTCGCGAGCGACCTGGCTGTGTCGCTTCGAAGACGTCGCTCCCGGGTCGTTCCTCGCGAGCGACTTGGCTGTGTCGCTCTGAACTGGTCGCTGTGGTGAGGTCACTCTAGGAGCTGGAGCGACTTCGCCTTGTCGCTCTGAACTGGTCGCTCTAGGAGCTGGAGCGACTTCGCCTTGTCGCTCTAGGAGGTCGCTCCGAAGCGTATAGGGCGAGCGAGTTCATGGCGTTGCTCCGGTAGGTCGCTCTGGCTGGAGCGACTTGAGATAGTCGCTCTGGGCTGGTCGCTCCAGGCAGTGCTCGTCCAAAGATCACTCTAATCACCTCCTTTGAGCTCCAAATGCACCCAAGTGTCTCCAGGAACTCCATGTGGTACTCCAATACCTGATAGAGACATATGTATACAAAATGCAACCTGGACATGGCTAAATCCTAATCTATATGATGAAAATGCACATGAATAAATGGATAAAACAATGTGAAGATGCAAGATATCAACTCCCCCAAACTTATTATTTTACTTGTCCTCAAGTGAACTTTCTAGAACTCATAGGGAGAGAGGTTTGAAGGTGGGAGCTCATAGCCAAAAGAAACACACAAAGCACTCATATCAACATTTAAATTCAGCATTAGTACACCCTCTCTTATCATACTCTAGCTTCTCTAGGCCTATCTCAACTCTTTTCATCCCTACACTCATCATCATGCATTCACACATGCAAATCATCCAACTCTCAAGTTCATTAAGCATAGCATCAAGTGAATTCTTGCAAATGGTCAATTGGTCCAAATCATTTGGTTGAGTAAGGGAAGACTTTTATTCAAGCGGATCAAGAGGTTCAAAATCCATGATCTTTTAAAGTGGTTTACTCTCAAAACAAGTAGCCTTGACATTGCACATAATATATTAAAGGGACCAAGTCATGCATACAATGCTCAACCTCCATTGTTCTACCCTTTTCCCAGACATACAGGTTACACAATCACTTCCCAATGTCAAACCCAACTCCCATCTCTCACCAAAAGATCCCAAGAATACTTTGCACATAAAACTCTTTTTCTTTGAAATCTATAAAGGATTTTCTCAACTTCTAAACAAATCTTAACTCTAAACAACTTTGCTAGCCCTTTTTTTATATATATATATATTTTTTTTTTTTTTCCGGGGGCCAAGACTTTTCATAAACTCGATCTAGACGTTTATCTATTAATTCCAATAATATTATCCATTTAAACACAAAGAGTCTATTCTTTTCCTTCGAACTTTTCATGCTTCCAAACCATAGTCACAACACTCACCCCCACCTATAGCTAGACAATAGAATGCCTAATCTAGCAAGAATGAAGACCAAGCATTGTCGTTCCCGATACTCTCAACATTATGCACATGTAAGGCTTTCCGAAAAAGGCCTCACTCATCAAATAATGAAAGCTTTAAAAGGAGGAAGGGATTTTGGGAATGGTGTACCACTAGAGTTTGTCAAAAAAGATTGGCATAAAGGATGTGACAACTCAAGTGTGTATATCCATGATTCTGTACACAAGGGACCATGAGCAAGATGCATTAAGTTCGTTCAGTTCAAATAAGGTTGTAGTTGGCTTCAAAGACTGAGTTTCAGCAATCAACAAGTTTTAAGAAGAGTCTTCAAGGCTCGAAGCATACAAGTGTTTTTGAGAGGTGCATAAGCTACTCAGGTGCAAAGTAATGTTCTTTACAAGGCATTTCAAATCATTGCTCCCAATGCAAGTAAATGCAACCTATATGCTCTAGACTCTCCTAGAGATGCAAATGATGCAAACTAAATGAATATTTTTTTTAATGCAAATATATATGTATAATGCAATGCATGAGACTCAAAATCATCAAAGCAAACGTGATCAAAACTTGGTACCTCCCCCAAACTTAAATGACACAGTCTCTGTGTTGTCAAGGAGAGAGAGATACCCAAAAAGAGAAAACTAATATGCAAAAACGAAATGGTATATATAAGGGAAAGTAGTGGGTTACCTTCTATGGAGAATGAGTAGAGGGAGATGCTCCCTCCTCGTCGTCCTCAGGTGGTAACTCTTCAAGGTGCTCATCAGCAAGAGTGCCCATCTCTTCAATGTAGAAGGGTTGCCCGAACACAGTTGGTTTCTTCATTTTCTCCTTGATGTCAAAGTGGAGAACATGCCCTTTACCCAAATGGAGATCAATCGTGCCCTCTTTCACCTTAACAATTGCTCTTGTTGTAGCTAAGAATGGCCTTCCAATAATCAATTGGTCTTGAGCCTCCTCACCCATCTCAAGTACCACAAAATCTGTAGGTATCTCATACCTTCCAATCTTCACAGGTAGGTCCTCTAAGATACCCACAGGATACTTCACTGAACGATCAGCTAACACCAGAGAGAGTCTACACTTCTTGTACTGAGTGAATCCAAGCTTCTTTGCAACAGACAAAGGCATCACGCTGACACTAGCTCCTAAATCGCAGAGACATTTCTCAAATACCATAGGTCTAAGAGCACAAGGTAGTGTGAAGCATCCTGGATCCTCTAACTTCTCTGGAACATCAAGCCTCTGGATGATTGCACTGCACTCATGGGTAAGAATCATCATGCTTTCCATTTCCTTCTTCTTTGCAGCTACAACATCTTTCAGGAACTTGTTGTATTGAGGAATCAACATGAAAGCATCGATGATGGGCATTGCAACCTGAGCTTCACTCATTTACTTCTCAAACAAAGCCTTGTACTTCTCTAGCAGCTGCCTTTTGAATCTACCAGGAAATGGTAGTTTGGGTTCATAGGGAGGAGGAACAAAAGAATTCTCACTTGCTGGAGCAAGAACTTCACCATCTTTCACTGTTTTCTTCTCTTCCCCCACCTTTCCTTTACCTTTGGCTTCCACAATCTTCTCCAAGATTTCATCATTGATTTTCTCATCAACAATCACCACTTCATCATCTAAGTTGATGGCCACCTCCTCACCTAGTTTCTCAGCATCCCTGGTGAGGGTTGTAGGAGGTAACTGCTTACCACTCCTAAGGGTGATAGCTTTGGCCTCCTTGGGGTTTTGGTCAGATTTTCCAGGTAGAGATCCTTGCTGGCGAGTCTGGTGAGTGTTCATGGAAGCAAACTGATTCTCTAAATTCTTGACTGTAGAAGCAAGATGTGAGAACTTGTTGTTGAGCTCATTGTAGCTCTCATCAATCTTGGAATGAAGGTTCTTCAACTCATTACCAACATGCTTCTCACTTCTAGTCTGAGACTCCAAGATTTGTTTCAGCAGGGTGTCAGTGCTGCTCTCTTGAGGAGCAGAGGAACCAGATGAGGGGTTTTGCTGAGGTTGATAGCTGCCTTGCTGGTTGTGTCGAGGCGGATAACCACTCTGTTGGTTGTTGGGGTAGGATTTCTGTTGGTAGTTGTTGTACTGAAAGTTAGGCTCTTTTTTGTACCAGCTACCATTGTTGTTGATGAAACACAGCTCTTCCTGACCTTCCAAACCCTCAACCTCATGGACAACAGGTGGATCGTCCTGCTTGGAGTTACCAACAAACTTCAGCTGCTCTTGGGTGGCTTTTTCAGCAATGAGTAGGTCGATCTTGTCTTCCAAAGCTTTGATCTCTTTCCTCGTCTGCTTATCATCACCCCTACTGCCTCTGTCGTGATCTGCACTTTAGACTGCATCACTCTTCACCATGTTGTCAACCAGCTCTTCTGCATCATCTTCAGTTCTTCCCAAGAAGAACCCATTGCTAGCTGTATCCAATCTGGCTCTGTACTTAGGAAGGGCACCTCTGTAGAAGGTACTGAGCAAGCTCTCCTTAGAGAAACCATGATGTGGGCATTTGGTTTGATAGCCTTTGAATCTCTCCCAGGCTTCACTGAATCCTTCCAAGTTCTTCTGTTGGAAACTGGAGATCTCATTTCTCAGCTTAGCAGTTCTTGAGGATGAGAAGAATTTCTCCAAGAATGCTCTCTTGCACTCATCCCAAGTAGTGATAGAGTCGATGGGTAGAGACTTCTCCCACTGATGTGCCTTATCCCCCAAAGAGAAAGGGAATAGCTTGAGCTTTAAGGCATCTTCGGACACAACATTGGTTTTTGACAACCCACAGTAGCTGTCAAACCTGTCCAAGTGATCAAATGGGTCCTCTAGAGCCAAGCCATGATACTTGTTGTTCTCGATCACGTTGAGGAGTCCTGACTTGACTTCAAAGTTGTTGGCTGCCACAGCCGGTGCTCGAATTCCCAGTCTATGACCATGAATGTTGGGCCGGTCGTAAGTACCAATTGGTCGAGCTGCCCGCGGTTGGTGTTCTGCCCCTTGCGGTTGATCTTCCATATCAATATCGAATCTCTGCAAGTGGGCTTGTTTTTCGTCTTCTCTTCTAGCTCTAGCACACTCCCTCTCGTAAGCTCTGATGTCTGCTACTATTGGAACTAGGTTTGATGGACCCCTGCTCCTCAAGTTCATACACCTGAAAGTGAAAGGTAGGTGAAGAAGAAGAATCAGTAACAAAACAAAATTAAAATGACTTAGTCTCAAGCAAGTGACTAAATCTCAATGTTTAAATCTACTCAGAATTTGGCAACGGCGCCAATTTGATGTTAGGAGTTTTCAAGCTCCTAAGGCAAATGTTGTAGTATAGTGATTGTCGAACCTGTTTTGAGGGATTTCAAGCACTGAGAATGCAAGTACTCACTTAATCTAAGTGCAACCAATGATTTAAGAGGTTTCTAAACTAATGATTAATGATAAATGAAATGACTTTCTTTACTAAGGGAAAAGAGAACTCATGGGCATAGGGATTAGACCTTGGGTGATCAAGTTTCGAACTAAGGATGGCAAACGATACATCAAACTATCAACCTTAAGCTTAGACACAATCTTAAAAAAACTCTATGTCTAGATGAATGTTCATTTACTAACATACCTCAAACATCGAATATCTTTGGTTGAATAATATGAAAGCAATCATTACTAACAAGTCTATTGGCTATCTTAACACCTTTAACAACAAATGTCTTTGGTAAAGTATGTTAAAATCTTAGGAGAGTTGTCTCAGGCATTTCATCAAACACCTTGTGGGTGGGAAATACCTAAAGATCAACTTTTGAGTGGCCAACTCAGAAGATGCATTATGAATACTCTCCTAGCAAGGAACAAGAATGATCTACACTAAAACATCATAGAACTAACCTAACACTACAAAAAAAAGGGGCTATTGTTACAATTTTTTGAGACTAAAATTTCCAGTCACATATTTGTGACATAATAGAAACTATTTTGTTACTTATATTTTACGTTACAAAAAAGTAGCTTCTTCGTCACAATATCGTGACTGTTTGTTTTGTAACAAAATGTTGTCACAATTAGTGACATATATAAGACGAAAATAAACGTAATAATTGTCGTGACAAAATGGTGACTACGTTTACTATTACCAATATGACGAATATGTGACTGTATCTTGTGTCGTCGTTTATGACGATAGAAAAATTAAATGGTTGTCACGAATTCCTACGAAACAATGACAAAAAAAATGTTGTAAGTTGTGACTTAAAAATATAGCAAATACGTTACAATAGCTGGTTTCGCTACACTATGCAAGTGGCTCGTTGGATCTCATCTTGTTCAAGATTTCAATGATAAAGTTAGGAATCATTAAATTAGTATATTATCTCATTACTCGTGATTGTGATTGTATACTTTACCATTTAGTTTTCTTCTTCTCTGTATTTAAACATGATATGCACATATGATAACATTGCAATGCAACATAGCGATGATAATTCGGATGTTTCTACTGATGTACTACATGTCGAGACATTAGTCAATCAAAATGGTCAAACTAAAAATCTCGAAGATGTAAAAGAAGAAGAAGCGGAATTAAGATCAGATGCTGATGATGAAAATAATGATTATGAGTTAACAGATGAAGAATCTAACTAAATTTGGTGTTATAGTTTTATATTTTATATGATTATGGCGTTGGTTTTGGAACTAAATTTAAACTATTTTATTTATTTAATCTTTGATGTCTTTTAAGTTTTGAGATGGTTTATATAACCGAAAGGCAGCTTGCATTGTTCATTTACTTTTTTTCTTTCGACTGACCCTTTTTAGATCGGAACGAAGAAGAAATGAAGAATCAATCCAAATCTCGACCAGAGACTAATAGAGGAAGAGATCGAATTTACTTCTTGATTTCTTCTTAGATTGGCACGTAAAGCAGGTTCAGTGTCGGAGATCAAACCATGAATTCCGAAGCCAGACACTTCACTGTGGGACTCTTCGTTTTGGTTCAAGTAAGTGTTCATCTCTGTTTTGTTCTGGATTCATCTCTGATTCTGAAACAACTACAAGTCTTAAAAAGCTCACTTTTTTTACAGATCAGGCGTTCTTCTGTGGAGAAGATTGGCATGCAGCAGCTTCAGTCTTCTTTGATTGGGACTGCTCGTCTGGGTGGTTCTTCAGCTTTCATTGGCAAAGTGAAAAGATAAAAACCATTGTTTCCCTTTTTGGATTTTGAACTATCTGTGAATGTGTTTTTTTTTTGTAACTGAGGCTAACTATCTACGCTTGATTTGGATTTGATTAAAAAGGTTAACTATAAAAACATTTTTAGCTGTTACTTGAAACATTTTACTTTTATGAAATCATCATTTTGATCTTGTGGCAGGCGAAGATATTACATTACGGTTCGATAAGTCTTATCACAGTGCAAGTCAGCTCACATAGCTGCAGCAAAGACTGCTAAGGATGTTGGTGCGATCCTTTCATATGACCCTCCTAACCTTAGGATCCCCTTGTGGCCTTGTGCAGACAACACTAGGGATGAAATCTTCAGAACTTGGGATACTGCTGATATCATTAAGGTGCCCTGCTCTATCTATATGTTTGGTTAAATCATATCTTCTCCTTTCATTCATTCTCAAATCAAAAACTTGGCTTTGCTATTTGTTTTTTTTTTTTGTAAGATTTGTGAAGAGGAGATTGAGTTTCTAACAAAAGGAGAAGATTATGTCAATCTTGGTTTGTTTGCTTCAGGTACTTGAGATTCTAACTAAGCGCTTGTTGAAAATTATGTCAATCTTGGTTTGGTTGATTTGTGTATAGAAATGTTAGGGCAGAACAGTACTTGGGTCTCTTAGTTAACTTGGAAGAAATCATATCAGAGTGACGTTTGATCTCAAATTGAGAAGCTTTTCTCCCCTGTCTTGTGAATTTCTAATTGTATAGACTACAATTTATGGTTTAGCTTGTCTCATAGCATGTGTTATTAACAGGAATATATAAAAGCTATGATTTCATCTGTGAGGCGGAAAGGGGGACCTTATACTAATCAAGGTGATGATCTCTCCCATGGGAAAAGACTCGAAGAAGTTATATGGCGTCTGTTGCAGATTCTGAACGAATTGCTTTTATCTTGTGCCTGGTCAACGCCGTTGAATAGACTAGATAGGTATACTTTGATTACTTGTTTATTTTGTTTTCTTTTTTGCTATTTTTTTCCTAATCGCGCCTTAACCTCTTAATGGCACATTTTTAAGTTGTGGAGATATTTAGATTTTTACTTTAGAGCGGCAAAACCTAAAAATTAAGTTGAAACCGGGAAAAATCCCTTAAAAAGTGGTAAGAATATTAAGAAATGTCCTAATATTTAACTAGTATATAAAGGAAGTAATATTAGTTACCTCTTCTCACGTTAAACCTAAAACCTAAACTACATCTTAGACTGAATCAAAGCCGTCAAGGTCTCAGATCTCTTTGGTTTTCTTTATTTTTTTGCAGTTAATCGTGTTTGTTTTTGTTTATTGTTTGTTATGTCATGATCTAATACTTTTGAGCTGCATCTTTTTCTATGATTTCTTTTGTACTATTATAGATGCGTCCACCAATGATGTTAGGCGGTCGCTTGTTTGGAAGATCATCTATACAATCTGTTGGTCTCCAAAGACAGAGGGAAGGAGTTGCTGCAAATGCCCAACCACGTGAACAAAGGGAAGAATTCGTACCTGTTGAACGAGATTCTCGACTCTCGAGTGCTTCATCCAGAAAGAATGGAGCTAAATGGTATTGTGATATATTCTGGATTACTCTTTTCTGATTTACAAAGTATATATATAACAAACTCAACAGTATCCGTACAGGTTCAAGAACAACACTGAAATATCAACAGCCACAGATCAGGCTCACGTTCCTATGCTAAAGTTCAAGATAATCTGGTAGTGTACATATTATTTTACTTCAAAATAATTTACTTTTACTTTTAAAATGAAGTTACAGCTTATGTTAATGTTTTAGGTGGCAAACAACGAAGACTCTTCCTTCATTGCTGTGATGAAGAAAACCCACCAGAAATCTGATGGAACATATGTTGATGAAAGAGCATGCTTAATTGCAGAAAAATATGATGCATATGTGCAAGAAAGATTGTCACTGGTTGAGCCTTCTAATGGAGAGGTTTTGACAGAGCCTCTTACTGTCGAGGAAAGAAATGAAATCTATGTGAAGGTAATTTTCTATCACATTTCAAATTTGTTTTTTTTCCTGATTTTTCTTATATTTGGAGATACGATTGATTCTTTGCATAGCTTTGCTTAATTAAAGTTGTCTTTGCATTTTAATTGTATATGTGTTTATGTAACTGTTATATGTTTGGTAGGTTGCTGGAATATCAAAACAAGGTCGGGTGTTTGGACTTGGATCACTTCAATGTGGAGTTTATATGCCACTAGATGGTTCTACAGTTTCACCACAAGCTGATGAAGATGATGGTACTTTAACTCACCGAGTCAAAGAGCTGGAGTCAGACTTGCAAAAGAGTAATGAAGAAAAGGTTCAGTTTCAGAATAGGATTCAAGCAATCGAGAAAATATTGATGTCTGCTTTTGGTGAAAATGTGTTGACTCCAACAGATACTACCACAGCCATATGAAGTTGTTTCTCAGTTTGGTGTTTTAGCTTGGTGTTTCTATTTTGGTTTTCATTTGGTTTTCTTTTGTTTACCAAGCAGTTTCAGTTTACTTAGTAAACGAATTGTTGTTTTATGCTTACGTTTATTTAAATAAAATTCAAGCAGTTCTATGAGAAATTTATGTATATCATATTATTTGCAAATTTGATATTTGATTTCAGTTTTTATTTATAGTTTCTAGTGTTCCAATAATTTAATAATAAATTAAAAATATGTGACAGATTTTAAATAAAGAAAAGTTGCATTATGAAATTGTAACCAATTCAAACTGAAATGTTACCATTTTACGGTCATAGTTTGTGACATTTATAGTATGTATTGAAGACGGATACATACCTTTTTTAGTCTTTGATTATTACGTTTGTGACTGATTTTTTGGTTATAATAGGCTACAAAATTAAGACTTTAAATTAGTTATGAATAGTGACGGTTTGGGACAATATATAATGTCAGAATTGGTGACGGTAAAAAGACTATTATGTCGTCTATATTAGTGACATTTTGTGACAATAGATTCGTCACTACAGGTGACGTAGTTATCACATTAAACAGTCACAAATTAAGACAGTTTGAGACAATTTGATAAGTAAGAAATTGTAACGGTTATGTTACTAATATACAACGTAACTATGTGTGATGATTTGTTACAAAAAATTAGTCGCAAGAAATTGTGAAATTTTTGTTACTCCAGAACATTTGTGACACACGTATTGCAACCATTAATAATTGGTAACAAAAACGTAACAATGATGATATTGTTACGAATTCTTTTCTATTGTGACGGAAAATTTTGTCACAATACCCTTATTTTCTTGTAGTGTAATCACCCTAACCCATGAATTCAAAAAGGTGATTACTCACTAATCTCCATGATTCCTCTTAAACCCATGGTGGATTTCAGATTAATCATGTAGAGAAATAAATAAAAAATCAACAAGAACACAAGACGAGAGCAATCAAATCTGAATCAAAAGAAGTTTTCACTAGTTCTTCTCTGGAAAAAGAGATTGTCTCTCTTGGTGGCTGCCAAGAGTACTTAAAACATAGGTTTTGAAAAGTAAAAACATGCATAATGAAATGACCAAAAGGCCCTTGAGAAAACATGAATTCGGCCAAACAAATAGACGTGGAGCGACCTCGGCACGTCGCTGCGAGAGGTCGCTCCCGGGTCGTTTCTTCGCGAGCAACCGGACTGTGTCGCTCTGAAGACGTCGCTTCCGGGTCGTCTCCTTGCGAGCGACCTGGCTGTGTCGCTCCGAAGACGTCGCTCCCGGGTCGTTCCTCGCGAGCAACCTGGCTGTGTCTCTCTGAACTGGTTGCTGTGGTGAGGTCGCTCTAGGAGCTGGAGCGACTTCGCCTTGTCGCTCTAGGAGGTCGCTCCGAAGCGTATAGGGCGAGCGAGTTCATGGCGTCGCTCCGGTAGGTCGCTCTGGCTGGAGCGACTTGAGATAGTCGCTCTGGGCTGGTCTCTCCAGGCAGTGGTCGTCCAAAGATCACTCTAATCACCTCCTTTGAGCTCCAAATGCACCCAAGTGTCTCCAGGGACTCCATGTGGTACTCCAATACCTGATAGAGACATATGTATGCAAAATGCAACCTAGACATTGCTAAATTCTAATCTATATGATGAAAATGCACATGAATAAATGGATAAAACAATGTGAATATGCAAGATATCAGTTACCAACCAAAATCTTAAATGTACTTCTACTTTAATAAGATAGATACTTTTAAGTTCGTTTAAATACTTGAAAATATATACAAATAATCAAATGTAAATATCTAAAATAGTTAAAATATACTCAAAACTTCAAAAATACTTAAATAATTATCAATTCTCTATCCAAATATTTAAACCAAACCAATTTATATGTTAAGTTAGGTACTCTGACATATATTATTCAAATTTATATGTAATATATTATATTGTTTATAATTTTTAAAAAATTAAAGAATATATAAATATTAAATTTTTAAAATTATCCAAATACGAACCGAATCTTCAAAGATCTGAACCAGACACGAAATCCCAAACAGACCAGAAAACGAACCCGAATGCCCACCCCTAATCACTATTATATATCATATATGTGTCATTATAGGTTACAAAAATATGTGTTATCATATAATTAATCGTATTTTATACGTACCATCAAGTAAGTAATCTTATAATTAATAATATTTTACACGTACAATCATATAAATAATCACATATATTTTTAAATTTCAATGTGAAATATAAAAACCATAATTTAAGTTGGTGTTTGAAATTAGGCTTTGTATTGTATTTATATATATATATTGAAAACATTTTATAATGGTTATTTGAAAATATGTTAGTAAAAATCAATTTTTGAATATATGTATATTTTTGAATGAATTTTTGATATAAATTAATTTTAAATTATTATTTTGATTTGAATATGTTTATCAAGTAACATAAGCCAATTACTTAATGGAATTCCAATTTTTTAATAACATAAGTCTATTATTTTTTTTTTCTTAACTTACCGTTATCCATGTTTTCAAACAACATGCCATTTGAGAATTGGCAAATGCCATTTGAGAACTGGCCCAATTGGCACATGCCATTTGAGAATTGATCGCCATGCAAGGGTGCGGGATGCAGCCGGGAATTCAAGTTGGAACATCCGTGGCCACAGGAGTCGCTACTTTCAAGAACTTATTGATCGCATCCGTACTGTACAACTACCTCATGAAACTCTCGGACACGACGTCGCGCTGTGGAAGCACTCCGATGATAATTATAAGCCTTACTTCTCATCATCAAGCACTTGGGAGCAGGTAAGAGACAAAAAACCCGTTGTCTTTTGGAGCAAAGTTGTATGGTTTGCACAGGGAGTTCCACGCTTCTCGTTTATATTGTGGCTTGCGGTAAAGAATAGATTGTCCACGGGTGATAGAATGAGAGTTTGGGGCATCCAACAAGGTTGTGTATTATGTGGTGAGAGGGATGAAACCCGTGATCATCTTTTCTTCGCATGTCCTTATTCTTTCACAGTGTGGGACAAGCTGGTGAACAGGTTGACTGGAAATGGCACAGATCCAGACTGGATGGGCACGCTACGGCACGTCAGCGACAACTCACTTCCCCTATTTGACAGGATTTTGCTAAAAATGGCGTTCCAGACATGCGTCTATTTATTGTGGAAGGAAAGAAATGGGAGGAGGCATCACACATGTTTGCGAACAGTATATCAACTGATCAGGATCATCGATAAAACAGTACGGAACAGGATTACTTCGCTCCGATACAAGGCGGGCCATAAGTTAGAAGGTTTAATGCGTCGTTGGTTTGAAGTTACGGCCTAGTTGATTTTCTTCTCGATCTGTAAATCATTTAGCTATAGTTTGCACTAAAGCTTGTAATACTCTACTATTTCTATTCTGATCAATAAATTTAACATTTCATCAAAAAAAAAAAAAAAACAACATTATATATTTTTTAACTGGTATTTAGGTTACCAAACAAAGCTTAAAGATTTCTATTAAAATAGATATATCACAATACCGGCTCTATGAAATGGTGTTTTTGTTTTTTCTTTTATGAATAGCTTCATAATTTATTCTTTATCTTTTCCAAACTTGTTAATAGGATTTTCGAAGTATATCCATCATAGCCGACCATTTTTCTCATACAGATCATCAAAAGTTTATGCATTTACGTGTTATTTATATCTTAGACTAGTATGGTTTAATAACTACATTTTAATAAAATTTAAATTGTATTTTTCATTTATCTATAGATTAGTAACAAACCTCTTAAAATGGGTATTATTTAACTACCCATGATATTTATTATTATATACAATATTATTAAAAATTTGTCAATTTTAAAATGTTTCAGCATTATATAATGGTTAAAACGAAAACAGGAAAAAAAATTATTAGTCAAGGATTTGCATCTGACCTACTAATAAGAACATAAATCGTATCTTCTTCAACCTAAGAAGATAATCTTTTTGTAAGTTAGAAGTCTTTTCTTTTCTTGTTGAGTATCTTCTTCTCCGTATTTTTCTTTTGAAATTGTATCTCGATCTCACTATTCTTCGATTCTGATCTGTGAAGCTTGGGCCTCACCAGAAGTAAAATGGGCCAGCGACAACACCATATCCTCCATGGGCTGAGTTCACAGCAGGCCCACTCCAGCTCATAACACCTGATCACATACGAAGCATATATAATAGATGTGAGTATGATGATTAGGGCAACAGAAGCAATAATAAGGAAACATCTGATTAAGGCAACAGAGATCAAGCAACGAGGTACACAGCAAGAGAGAAGAGATATCAACAAGGATAAATAGCTTAGATTTAAGTCTATTTGATCTAAGGAGGTTGATTGTGTTCTCTAGCTAAGTTGAGGTTGATCCTATTGTAATCAAACTATCTAGTACACTGATTTGGTGTGACTAGTGTCTCTTTGATCTAGTGGATTTTGGGAGCAGAAGTTCTCCCACGAGACGTACCGCGCCGAGGGCCGGGAACTCGTTAAATCGTTTGTGTCTTTACTCTCAGTACTAGACCTAGGTCAAGATAACTTCTAACCTAAGTAACCTAAGATAAACATTCTACAAGTGGTATCAGAGCTTCCGGTTTACATCAAGGTTGCTTAGGATAGAGAGAGACAGAGGAGGTGTATAGTCAGTACCTGCTTGATGGTGAACACAAAGGAACGCATCGAGATCGACCGGTTCGAGGGTGATGGTGATTTCGCCCTATGGAAGGTGAGGATGCTTGCTCATTTTGGAGTACTTGGACTTAAAGCTATTCTCACCGATGATAAGCTTTTGAAAGATGATGTGGATCCAAAGGATGAACCTGAGTCTGCCATGAAGGACACGGGGAAGGGGCTAGCTGGGCTTGTTGCGCCCACACCTGCAATTGATCCTGCAAAATTCGAAAAATCAGAGAAAGCAAAGGACCTAATTGTGCTGAATGTTGGGAACAAAGTCTTAAGGAAAATCCAACATTGTGAGACTGCTGCTGCAATGTGGAGTACACTGAACAAGTTGTACACAGAGACATCTTTACCCAACAGGATTTATCTACAGCTTAGGTTCTACACTTTAAAGATGGCCGACTCAAAATCCATTGATGAGAATGTGTATGAATTCTTGAAGCTAGTTGCAGACTTAAACAATTTGCAAGTTGAAGTATCCGAGGAAGTTCAAGCTATCCTACTGCTAAGTTCTCTACCTAACAAGTATGATCAACTCAAAGAGACTCTCAAGTATGGGAGAGACACCCTAAGCCTAGTTGAGGTTACAGGGGCTGCAAGGTCAAAAGAAAGAGAATTGATCGAGAGTGGTAAATTTACCAGGTCAGGTGGAGAAGGTCTGATGGTGACAGACAGGGGAAGATCAGACCAACGCTCTGGCAAAGGCAATGGAAAATCCTATAGGGGAAGATCCAAGAGCAGACAGGGGCGTTCCAAATCGCGTCCCAGAAACAACAAAAACACCAAGGGATGTTTTGTATGCGGCAAGGAGGGCCACTACAAGCGTGATTGCCCTGATAAAAAGCCTTACAAAACGCCAGACTCAGCCAACGTTGTGACAGAGTCCAAGGAACCTTTAATTCTCACCGCAAGCACCCAATACTCTAAGGACGAATGGGTGATGGACTATGGCTGCTCGTTCCACATCACACCAGACAAGAGTTTCCTGTTCGATCTGGAAGAATTCAAAGGTGGAAAAGTGTTAATGGCAAATAACACACATAGCAACATTCAAGGAATTGGAAAGATTAAAATTCTAAATCCAAATGGATCGACTGTGGTTCTAACAGGCGTCAGATATATGCCTGGTATGAGTAGAAATTTAATCTCTTATGGAATGTTGGAAACATCAGGATGCAGATATGAAGGCAAGGATCTCATGGTTAATTTCTATAAGGATGATCAACCGGTTATCTCAGGGAAATATCATCAGGGACTCTATTATCTACAGGGGACAGTCTCTCGAGGAGAGGCTAATCTATCTAAAGTTGAGAGGAATATGACTAATGTTTGGCATTCACGCCTCGGTCATATGAATCTTAATAACATGTCTGAACTTGTCAAACGGGGATTTATCATTGACAAGGAAGTTAAGACATTGGATTTCTGTGAACACTGCATAATTGGAAAATCTCACAAGCAAAGTTTTCCTAAGGCTAAACATGTGACTAAAGGGATTCTAGAGTACATTCACTCTGACCTTTGGGGTTCTCCATCTACACCAGATAGCCTTGCTGGAAACAAATATTTCGTGACATTTATTGATGATTTCTCTAAGAAGGTTTGGATTTATTTTCTTAAGACTAAGGATGAGGTATTCTCTAAGTTCAGAGAATGGAAAGCTGAGGTGGAGACAAAGACAGAGAAGAAAATCAAATGCCTAAGGACAGATAATGGGTTGGAGTTCTGTAATAAGCAGTTTGATAATTACTGCAAACAGGTGGGAATTAAACGCCACAGAACCTGCAGCTATACCCCGCAGCAGAATGGGGTCTCAGAAAGGATGAACAGAACCATCATGGATAAAGTGAGATGCATGTTAGCCGAATCTGGCCTAGACCAAAGCTTCTGGGCAGAAGCTGCATCTACTGCTATCCATCTGATTAACAGGTCACCTAACTCTACACTAGAATTCAAAATGCCCGAAGAAGTTTGGACAGGTGCTAAGCCCGATCTAGGACATCTCAGAACATTCGGATGCACTGCTTATGTGCATATAACAGAGGAGAAAACGGGACCAAGAGCCATAAAGGGAGTCTTCGTGGGATATCCTATGGGCACTAAAGGCTACAGGGTCTGGATAGAGGAGGAAGGCAGATGCAGAACAAGCAGAAACGTTGTCTTCAACGAGGATGAGCTGTACAAACACACTGTTGCTAAAGGAAAAGAAAGCACAGAAGTGACTAAGAAAGGAAAACGAGCTAAGAAGAAGGTTTCATTCAGTGATGATTTGATCAGAGGACCTTCTCCTTCTGTCGAATCCAAAGACACATCTGATCAAGGTGGAGAAGAATCATCATCATCTAGCTCTAACAGCTCAGGTAACCAAGAACAAGATCACGAAGCTGATAGTGAAAGTGATCACGAAGTTGAGAGTGAGAGTGGTGCCATTGAATCTCTAGACACCTATGTTCTGGCACGAGATAGGGAAAGGAGACAGAACGTGAGACCACCATCCCGATATGAAGATGGGAATTTTGTAGCTTACGCTCTCAATGTGATTGAGGACTTGGAAGTTCAGGAGCCAAAAAGCTACGCAGAAGCTATGAGAAGCCGAGAAAAGAAACTATGGAAGCAGGCAGCAGAAGAAGAAATGGAATCTCATAGAAAGAACAGAACCTGGGATCTCATTGACAGGCCTACAAAGGCAAAGCTTGTTGGATGCAGATGGCTATTCAAGCTAAAGCCAGGAATCCCAGGTGTTGAGGATGAACGATACAAAGGCAGACTAGTTGCTAAAGGATATTCTCAGACAGAAGGGATTGACTACAATGAAATATTTTCACCTGTTGTGAAACATGTCTCTATCAGATTTATGCTCAGCATTGTGGTGAATTTGAATCTGGAACTAGAACAGATGGATGTTAAAACTGTTTTCTTACATGGAAGCCTAGAGGAAAGAATCCTTATGGAACAGCCAGAGGGGTTCATAAAGCCAGGGACAGAGAACAAAGTATGCCTGTTAAGGAAGTCTCTGTATGGCTTGAAGCAATCCCCAAGAAGATGGAACCATCGGTTCAACAACTTCATGAGGGATCAGCTATTTGAACGTTGCAGTAAGGACCTATGTGTCTACATGAGGGATGTTCAAACTAATAAGGTGATCTATCTACTCCTATATGTCGACGACATGTTGATTGCCTCAGGAAATAAAAAGGTGATCAAAGAGCTGAAGGAAAAGCTGAGTGGAGAATTTGAGATGAAGGACATGGGAAAGGCCTCAAGAATCTTGGGCATGGATATCACCAGAGATCGAGAGAAGGGAACCCTGATCCTATCTCAGAGCAAATACATTGAGAAAGTCCTAAGGACGTTTGAAATGCAGGACGCTAAGGCTGTGATTACTCCTACTGCATCACACTTCAAACTAAGAAGTCTCACAGATGACGAGTTGAAAGTGGAGGCTTCTCAGATGGAAAGAGTTCCCTATGCCAGCGCCGTGGGGAGCCTAATGTACGCCATGGTAGGCTCCAGACCTGACTTAGGTTTTGCAGTAGGCTACGTCTGCAGATTCATGAGTAAACCAGGAAGGGAACACTGGAAAGCAGTTCAATGGGTCCTAAGGTACTTAAAGGGGGCAGTGAATTCGAATTTAACATTCAGAAAGAACTCTACACTCCTAGTGGAAGGATACTCAGACTCAGATTATGCAACAGACATGGATAGAAGGCGGTCAGTAACTGGATATGCATTCAAATTTGGAGGTAATACTATCTCATGGAAGTCATGTCTACAATCAGTGGTTGCCTTATCTACTACAGAAGCAGAGTACATGGCTATGAATGAAGCAGCAAAAGAAGCAATGTGGCTAAAAGAAATATGCAATGAACTAGGTTTCAAGCAACAGGGGATCAAACTCTACTGCGACTCTCAAAGTGCCCTAGCTCTAGCAAGAAATCCAGTCAATCACGAAAAGACAAAGCATATAGCTACCAAGTTCAACTTCATTCGAGATCTAGTGGAATCAGGGGATATTGTCCTACACAAGATTCATACTAATGTCAATCCTGCAGACTTCCTAACAAAGACGGTACCTGGTCAGAAGTTCCAGCTTTGCTGTGAGCTTTTGAATGTGAACTGAGAAGACTGGAGACGCTCCAGGTGATTAAAGTTGTATGATCCCATCCTCGCATAACACAAAAAAAAAAAAAGGTCAGTGTGTGCGTAAATAGGGAATCAAAGGCAACTGGGAGTGTCACTAAAGAAGAAGGAATCACCTGGAGGATGATTAGAACCGGGTAAGAAGACCTGGTTTAGGTGGAGTAACTTGGGCCACCAGACATTCCCACATAAGAGGACACAGACAATGCTTCATGAGTTGTCAGAAGCAAGCATCGGGGTCCGGAAAGGTTTCAACAACCAATCACCAACACCTACGAGACAGTGAACCTACGTCAAGCCACAAAATACAGTTGTGAGTAACAAACCCGAGAACGTTACCTGAGCACAAGAGTATTTGTTGAAAGGCTTACCAGCAGAACATGATAATATAATAACAGTTCAGAGAGCTGAATCACATGTCCGATCAAGGAAGGGTTTCAAGACTGAAACTAGGTGAGCTCGTCATCGAGCTAAAACCGGCTCCTGAAACAGAACAGAAGAGTCAGATTGACAAGTGAAGAACATATTAGAGAAGGGTCGCTGAGAAAGGAGGTTACTTTATCTACAAAAGGGGTGGAGTGTGATGATAGAGCTCAGGTAAGAGCTCACCGACATGTCAGGGTCTCAATCGCGTCTAGAGACAGAGCCGCGAGCCATCTGAGACGACATGCAAAGGAAAAGAATCCACGGGTTAGCTCAAGACCTACAAGACTCGTTTAGTATCCCTAACAGATGATACTAATCGCTCATGAAAAGGAGAGATGAGAAGTACCTGGGGATATTAGGGAGGAAAGATGATGGAGTCACGATCAGGTGAGCCATCATCAGAGAAGTAAGTCGCCGCTCGGCGAAGAGACTTCGAGGGAAGAATGGAGAGGAGAAGATGCGACGCTATCGAGGTGGAGGTGGCGAGATCTTCTTCAATCGGAGTGACGTTTGCGAGGTGGAGCAAACGGAGATCTCTCTCAAGATAAGACCGAGTCCATTTCAGTGGAGAAGGTTCGCGAGAGAGAGGAAAGAGAGGAGAGAGAGTCATACTGACTCGTCTTCCTTCGATCAAGACAAAGAGACAAGGAGAGATGGGCTGTCGGCAACCAGGATTGCACGATGGGCTATTATTGGGCTCGACTCAAGCTGGTGGAGATTTGTGAAGCTTGGGCCTCACCAGAAGTAAAATGGGCCAGCGACAACACCATATCCTCCATGGGCTGAGTTCACAGCAGGCCCACTCCAGCTCATAACACCTGATCACATACGAAGCATATATAATAGATGTGAGTATGATGATTAGGGCAACAGAAGCAATAATAAGGAAACATCTGATTAAGGCAACAGAGATCAAGCAACGAGGTACACAGCAAGAGAGAAGAGATATCAACAAGGATAAATAGCTTAGATTTAAGTCTATTTGATCTAAGGAGGTTGATTGTGTTCTCTAGCTAAGTTGAGGTTGATCCTATTGTAATCAAACTATCTAGTACACTGATTTGGTGTGACTAGTGTCTCTTTGATCTAGTGGATTTTGGGAGCAGAAGTTCTCCCACGAGACGTACCGCGCCGAGGGCCGGGAACTCGTTAAATCGTTTGTGTCTTTACTCTCAGTACTAGACCTAGGTCAAGATAACTTCTAACCTAAGTAACCTAAGATAAACATTTTACATGATCTAAAACATAAAGGAGATGAAATGGTGTTTCCACCGTCTTTACCTTTAATTTCAGTCGAGCCATTCGTTCGCATGAAAAAAGAACTCTAAAGTAAATTCCAAATTGCACAACAAAAATAATCTAATGTTTAGAGAAGAATAAAAATTCATCACTAACTCATTTGCTAAGAAGAATATGAACTCATCCTTACCACCAACCAACGGATACCGAGGCGGTATTTCCTAAAGCCTTCTATAAATTTTGCTTATTTTTTTCTTAATTTTGCCTCTCCAAAACCTTTGCATCCTCATCAAATTAAAGTTTCATCTCTCTTCAGAGAAAAAAGTTATGAAAGCATCGGCTATTCTGTTTCGTGGAATAAATTAGTTGTTTGTAGAAGTTGATATATGGAAATGATGTGATGTATCAGAAAATCATGGCTGGAAGCCTGGAACGGTTGAGACCACTAAAATGATTTTGCTTTCCTTTCTATCTTTATCGTTTTTTTTTTTGTTTTTTTTAACCAGTTATTTTCTTTACGATTTAATTGCAGAACAAACGTCTTGTATCAGAATTTTTTTTTTAATTTAGTATTTGAAAAAAAAAACAAATAAACATGTGGCATAATTTAGCTGATGAGGCGACTTGCACTTTGTTATATATAGGATATGCAAATCTGCCACATAGAATCAATTTTAAGTATTCATTAATGCAAAAAAACAAATATATCATTGTTATTTCCGATTTTTTAGCCGACTATAGTGGAATTGACATGGACAATGCGCATCTCCAACGCTTAATCTGCCGTGGCAACTGTGTTTTTGAATGGTGGCACTGATTGCCATGAGATCATAAGTGCTATAAAATGCAATGATTACCAAAACAAGTAAAACTATGCAATTATATTATTATAGTCTGAAAATTTCATCAATATAATTTAGTTCATACTGCCTACTCTGTCAGCAAATTTTTATAAATAGAAAATTGCATTCATTTCAACTTAAATAAGCTTTCATATTAAATTGAATATTATATAAAATGAAATATTAGAGTCAATAAGTTGATATCAAATAAGTTTTGTAATTCAAAATTTATCAAAAATATATATCACACAATTAATCAAATAAGTTGCAGAAATTTAATTAAAAATTCATAACAAAAAGATTAAAATGTCTGAAAAAAAATTAATTAATATCTTATATAAGTTCATATTAATATAAATACAAGATATATATATATATATTCAAATATTATTTCTTTAATAAAATTTTGTTAAAAATATTTCCGCGCTGATCAAGCAACGTAAAAAGTATGATTCTCCTTTTTTTGGCAATGATTGTTTCCTCCCAGCCACAATAATCGACACTAGTTCTTATCCTTCGGTCTGAGCGCACACGATTTTGCATTGCCACTCGGTTTATTCATCTTCTGGCTTATTACCACTAAAAATTTCGCTCCTCTTTTCAAATTTTTACCGGTTACGGCCGTTGGATAATACTACTCCTTGCTCATCAACCCACTTGGTTCTTCCCCCAATCCGGGTCGGATGGACCGCCTCCAGCTGTCCCATCATCGGTAATCGTCTCCTTAACCCTACCGGAGATGGACTTTGGATGTCACTAATGTTGGTGTGTTGCTACTTTAGTCTTGGAACACTTACTACGTGTTAGTGTCTGAATCAAAGCGATACTTCCTATCTCCTCCTAAAATATTCAAGTACTCTCTCATTCATAGTGAGAAGAAACCTTACAAATCTCTCTAAGCTAGCTTTTCCATATTGTGTCTCGAACAACCATGAGTAGAAGACTTTCCTATGCAGAAAAAGGCAAGGGGTTTGCCGTTCCTCCTGAACGTCCAAGAACAGCTAGAATCAGGGTCCCTTCTTGGACAATACTGATCTCATAAGGAAGGATTCTCTTATGCTGGTAGGAAGAATCCCAAACCCTAAATATCAAAGAATGTGGTCATTAATCCCTTTCTTTGTTGAGCACTGGAAAGTAGAGACAGGTCCAGTGGATGCAGATATGGGGCAAGGCTGCTTCCAGTTTCAGTTTTCCTCTGAAAGAGATATTTTGAAGGTGTAGGAAAACCAACCTTATCACTTCTCTCACTGGATGATGATATTACAAAGATGGGAGCTCTCTACCTCTCCTAGCTTCCCAAATCAGATTCCATTATGGATCCAAGTTCAGGTATCCCTCTCCATCTCTGGTCAGATTTGGCCCTAACCTCCCTAGAAAACGATATAAGAACCCTGGAATCTGTGGAAATAACCTCAATAAAAGCTCGTATGAAGCCATGACTGAAGTGAGGGAAGTTATGTCACGGTACACAAACTATATTGATCCAACAGAAAGCGCTGACAGAAAAGAAAGATTCAGACAAGCGGAGGAATCAGGGGAAGTAGAAGAAAATGCAGCTATGATGACTAGAGATTTACTAACATCCAACTTACCTGATGCAGAACATGAAACCATACTTCAGAGTCTCACTCCAACTCCACCGTCAGTTCTGTCCCTTATGAGATTAGGCCCGATCATGGAAGCAGAAGAAGAACTCACAGCCCCTGACCTTGAACCGCCAGTGGTTGTGACTAAATGCGGGCCAGGGAGACCGCCTGGTAGAAGAAACATAACCTCTTTTCCACTAAGGTTCCTGGGAGTAGGAATGCGGAGAAGGAAATCTCAAAAACTCAACCCTCTCCATCAAGGAAGAAACCTTCTATCACCATCCCTCGTAAAGAGGATAACACTTGTGGAAACACTGGAACTAAGTTTGCAGGAACCAGTGCACCTCCAAGAAGAATCATAACCTCGAAACTTGCGGTACCTTCATTTTCAACGCTACAGTGAGACTGTGGGGCAGATTTTCAGAATCTGTCCTCTCCTCTTCCTTAAAAGTGGTATGCTGGAACTTTCAAGAACGCTTGAACAGTTTGTCATCTCAGAGAGATCTGCAAAAAAATTGACCCATACATTATTTTTCTCTTAGAGACAAAAAAATCCCCACAGTGTGGTGGAAAAAAAGTTATAATGCTTGCGACTTGCAAATATAACTTTCAAATATAAAGACAGTAACTCCACACATGGAATAACAAGAGGAGGGTTAGCTCTACTCCGGAAAGATGACATTGATCTAGAGATTATATCCTCCTGTAAATTTTATTTGATACAAAACTTATGTATGAAGGAAATTTGAGCTATGCCACTTTTGTTTACGGTGATCCGGATAAAAAGAAGAGAAAACAAAGTTGGGACTACCTTACTGCACTGTCTCTGATCAGAGACTCTCCCTGGTTTGTGTCTGGAGATTTTAGTGACATGACATGTAACTGCGAGAAAGAGGGAGGCTCATAATGATCAGAGTGATCTTTTGATGACTTCAGATAATTCCTGTCAGAATGAGACCTTTATGACATTCAGCATTCTGGAAACTGCTTGTCTTGGAAAGGTAAGAGGAAAGGTCACAACGTCATATGCCGTCTAAACAAAGCCTTCTCCAATAGCTCTTGGACAGAGCTTTATCCCTCAAAGAGATGTGAGTATCTCTGCTTTGAAAGCTCTGATCATCAACCCCTAGAAACGTTCTTCGAGCCCCTGAGAAAGAAAAAGAAAGGAATCTCCAGATATGATCGATGTCTTAGCAAAAATGCTGATATGCAAAAGCTATTTGAAGACACATTAGCAGAAGAAGCACAACTTAAAGTCTAGCAGAAAATCGATAAATACAGAAGAACTATCATTAAATGGTCTAAGCAACAACAAGTTGAGAGAAAAATCACATTGGAAACCTGAAGCACCAAATTGATCAAGTTACGTCCGATTCCAACCCTAACAAGAGTTGCCTTAAAGAGCTTAATGAAGAATTGCAAAAAGCCTGCAAGCTGGAAGAAGAAGTGGCAGCAAAGAAGCAGACAACTCTAGCTAAACCTAGGGGACAAGAATACATGCTTCTTTGACGCTTCAACAAAGAAGAGGAAAACATTAAATAAATTCTCTGTGCTAGAAGTACCGAATGGTAGAGCAGTATATACAGAAGAGGAAATTACTACTATGGTGAAGAATTACTCCAGAGACATTTTTAAGCCTATAGACAGAGGCTCCAGGGATATGGAGACCATCATCAATAATGCTATCTCACCCCTTATCTCAGAGGAAACTAATCAAAGTCTAATAGAATTACTTGACGCAAAAGAAATCAAAGACGCCCTTTTCTCCATCCACCCTGGAAAGGCACCAGGGCCTGATGTCTTCTATAGCTGCTTCTTCCAATCAAACTGGAATGTAATGGGAGAAGATGTTGTTAAGGAGATCCAAGACTTCTTCCAATCCGGCTGTTTGCCGAGAACTGTCAATGAAACCCATATAATGCTTATTCCAAAGATTCTTAGTCCTAAGAAAGTAGTAGATTACAGACCTGTAGCACTCTGCAATGTGGTTTATAAGGTCATATCAAAGCTCCTTGCAAAAAGGCTTCAACCTCAACTATGCAACCTCATCACTGAGACTCAATCTGCATTTGTACCAAAGAGAGCCATATCAGCCAATGTTTTGATTACCCATGAGTTCCTATGCTACCTACCTTCAAAAGCCAAATAACATTGCTACATGGCTATAAAGACTGATATGAGTAAATCCTACAATAGGCTGGAGTCGAATTTAATCAAGACTACACTGGTACTGTTCGGCTTTCATCCTACTTGGATATAGTGGATTATGCAATGCATCAATACAGTTAGCTACTCCTTCATTGTTAATTATGCAACAAAAGGATATGTGAAACCAAGCAGGGGGAGCAGACAGTGAGATATATCCCCTGTCCCCATACCTATTCACAATGAACTCCTTTCGAGTCCCTGTAAATTGGCTCAAAGGAACGGAAGGCTGAAAGGGATTAAAATAGCATCAGGGGCTCCATGTATTAATCATCTGCTTTTTGCAGATGATACCATGTTTTTTGCAAAGCTAATGCTAAAAATGCTCAGACACTCAACAAGATACTATCTGCCTATGAATCAGTATCAGGGCAACTGATAAATACTCAGAAATCAGCCATGTCTTTCTCCCACATAACCAGCCAAGAGAGAAGATACCAAATCAAAGAAATCCTAAAAATTGAAAATGATGGAGGTTTTGGCAAATACCTTGGACTCTTTGAGCAATTTAGTAGAAGAAAGAGAGATTTGTTTGCCAACATCATAGACAGAATAAATCATAAATCCAACAGTTGGTCCACAAGATTCCCCGCAAGAGCTGGTAAGATGATCATGCTGAGAACAGTGCTATCTACTATGTCCTCCTATTCGATGTCCTGTTTTAAGCTTCCCCAATTTCTCTGTGCACAAATATAGTCTCTATTAAGGAGCTTCTGGTGGGATACTACACATGACAAAAGAAAAATGTCATGGATTGTTTGGAAGAAATTCGCAAGACCTAAAAACCTTGGCGGTTGGGGGTTTAAGGATATTACAACCTTTAATGATGCTTTACAAGCCATGCTCAGTTGGAGGATACTATAGAATCCGTCATGTCTCCTTGCTCGCTGTCTATTAGGTAAATACTGCAAGGAAGAATTTTTTTTATCAGTGCAACCATCTAAATCCTCCTCCCATGGCTGGAGGAGTGTTTCCATTGGCAGAGAGACCTATTGGTAAAGCAACTAAGATGGATTGTGGGCGGAGGATCATCAATAAGTGTCTGGAAGGACCCTAGTTATCATCTGCAGATCAACAAAGACCCTACGGACTTGCTCCATAAGCTCTTCAGGACCTTAAAGTCTCAGACTTAGTGCTTGATGGCTCCACTGATTGGGACCACCAAAAAGTGGAACAAATCCTCCCATTCCATAAACACCAGATCCTACAAATTAAACCAACCATTTTCAATGCCTCCGACGAACTGGTGTGGCTCAAAACTGCTTTAGGCGAGTATTCATCAAAATCAGGATACAGAACCCAAACTGAAATCAATCTCTTTGAAAAAACGGTCAATCTTGCAAAGCCCCAGAGTGCTTAGAAAATGTCTGAGAGCTAAAAACCTCAGACGAGATAAAAGTGTTTCTATGGAATTTCATACATGATGCTCTAACAGTAGGAGAACAATTCTCTATTCGAAATATACCTCTCTCAAACAGATGCCGCAGATGTAATGAGATGGAATCGGTGGTCCATGTGCTCTTCACTTTCGTATAACCTAAGGATGTATGGAATCTAGCAACTAAGCCTCGGTCGTGGACCCACGCCTCATCTCAAATATATGTGATGGACTTGAACTTCCCCGAAGAATCCCAACTCTCCCATCCGTAGAATTGGGGCCATGTATGCTATATGTTTGGATCTTTTGAAATTTATGGATTTCTAAGAACCAATTAATCTTCCAAAATAGGATCTTTACTCCTGAAGAAACCATGACGAAAGCGATTTCAGAAGGTAGAGAATAGTCTGTCTCTCAAGATCCTCCTTTGAAATATGAAGTAACAAGACCTAGCATCAACCATGATCATATTCTAGACCCAGATCGAATCTACATGTACACTGACGCCGCTTGGAACCGTTCGATGGAGTGTGTAGACCTTGGTTGGATTAATGATGATGAAGGATCATCCCTGATGTGGTCATCAGATCAGCAACTGAACCGGAGGTCAACCCAAAGCCCTACTCAACCAGCCAAGGCGCCAAGCAAAACACATGTGCATTAAAAATGCTGTATCTTACAAACAAGGAGGGTTTAAGTCACAAGACAAATTTTAATAGACTCTACACTAAATAAGGAGTCCATCCCATTTGGAATCAGTCCAAAATATTCACGGAGCAAGAAGTTATGAATTTTACAAGTCAGAGGTTTTCCAGCCCGTCCATCTGCAAGTACCCGACTTTAGAAGGAGATTTAAGCTCAAGTAAGGAGCGGCCTGAAGCAAAGCCCATCATAGGAGTCAAGAGGAGTTTATCAGATTTCCAGAAAGCCCAAGATCAGGAGAAATGTCCACGGAATTATGAAGTTATGATCCAATCTCCAAAACCGGTCAATCCAGTTCTACACTTGCCTCAATTGGAAGCTAACCGGTTCAATCAGCTTCAAACCAGACATTGGCGACCAGGAGATCATTTCAACCAATCAGAAGATATTGTAGGAGTCCAGGAGGAGTTCTGCAAGTTCATACCATGCACCAGCAACCGTTGGATCATGAGGATCCTCATTTACTCAAACCTGCCTTATTTGAAGCAAACTGACATTAATGTCCAACAGCTCTTTTCTCTTCAGATCAGGCACGAGATCAGAACCTATCAAGCACCCAGGAAGGTCCCAAGGAATCTCTCTTATCCATTAAAACCTTCCAGGTTCAAGAAGAATCAAGTTTCTCACTTGGAGCCAAAATCCCATAAAGGGCTCCAATGGCTAGTTTTTCGATTTTGTTACTTTGCTTGATTTGTTTCCTTTTCTATTTGTTTTAGAACGTTGGGACCTTTGTATCTGAGCCTTATATAAGCTCCTAGACGTCCATTGTAAATAGCACCCTTAATCACCAAGTTAATAGAAAGTTTATTCAGTTTTATCAAAGTTGTTCTTTGTATAAAATAACGGTCTTTAGGATTCAAAAAGAGAATCTTTGTTGTCTTATTGATTTCGTGAGTCTAGTTTGTTTGTGAAAATCAAACAAACTCAGTACACAGATTGAGAGAGTCAATCACTTCGATCCATCATTCCATCAGATTGAGAGATTCAATCAAACCTTTCTCCGCAAATCCACTTGAGTTCATCATCTAATCAAGCTGAGAGTGATACACATCCAACAGCTTGATTTCAACCTATCCTTTGTTTATTTATCTTGTTTTATTATCATTATCATCATCATTTCATTCATTTTCATATTTGTTTCTGTTTGCATCATAAAAACTCTAAACTCATAAAAATCGGTTCTCTTTGTTTTCAGGTTTAAACCTTGGTTCCACTATTTTTATCAATTCGTGGGTTACCCCCCCCCCCCCCCTGTGCCTACAACATTTTGGTATCAGAGCTTAAGCTCCTGACTCAGGTGATTTCTATCCTTGCATCTCATACTTACTTGCATTTGTTTTTCCATTCATAAACCGAAAGTCCATAAAAACTGTTTTTTTCTGTTTCAAGTTTTGTTTCTGCATATTTTTGTTCTTGCTGTTCATCATACTTTAAAGCCACGAAAAAAAAAAAAAAAAATTTGTTTGATTCATTTAAAAATCGAAAATCCCAAAAGAAAGTGTTTGCATTCATTAGTTTCCATAAAAAAAAATCCCATAAAAATTTCTGTTTTGAATTTGATTCCTTTTCATTTGCATTCATAAATTCAAAAGCCAAAAAAAATCATCCTAGTTATTGTTTCATACCATTTCTACTTGTCCATTTCGTGATTGCATCAGAAAAGAAAAAGAAAATATTTTTTAAGCTTTAGTTTATATCATTTGCATATTTAATTGTTGCATTTCATCCAAAGAAAATTCAAAAAAAAAATTCAGCATTAGTTTGCTTTCCATATTTTCTTTTCATTTGTGTTAATTGTCATTTATTATTGTTTCATTTTGAGATTTGCATTAAGAAAACCAAAAGAAAAATCATTTTGCATAATTTATTTCATTTCGGTTCAACATTGCTTATTTTCTCGGTTTAGTTTTAATTAGCTTGCATTTTGGTTCTTATTCTGATCCAACCATAAATTCCCTATTCTTCACTTGATCTTTGTTATTGCTTGCAGGAAGAAATGGAAGAATTAGCACAAAGCCAAGCCTTATTGGCCTCTCAAAAACAACAGTTGGCTGCTATGAAGGGTGTACAAGATCGGATTTCTCAGCTGGAGAAAAAAAACAAGGCACAAGGCCAACGACCACAGCAAGGAGAAAGAAGATTTGGAGATGCACTAGATGCTGGCTATGTTGAGCCCAAGCCACCAGATCCTTCATGGATCACCAAACACCAAACTTCTTATACTCATGGATACTCAAATAATTCTTATCATGATTATAACTCTGCTGATGATGTTAATATTTATTCTTTTTCAGGAAGTAGTTGGTCAAGTGAGTATCTAACATGGGAAAGAACCATGAATGATTGGTTTACATACTATGGCGTGCCAAAGAAGGAGAGGCTAGCTCATGCCATCAAGCAACTTTCCGGAAAAGCTTACTCATGGTGGAAAAGAGTAGATAAGACACATGGTAAAAGTCCAGAAGAGGTTGTCACCAACTGGGAAGATCCTAAAGATGTCATGATCAGGAAATATGTGTCATCACGTCCCTTACCAGAAGTCAGAGAAAGATACCCAAGAAAGTTTTCAAGCCATGGGTATAAAGAGGGAAAGAGAAGAATACCAAAAGAAGGCCATAGAAGCTTGTTCCATCAAGACCAGATTCGGCCAGACAAGAGGTCCACGGTTTTCTATGATCAATACCAACCTTATGAGGTCCCAAAGTCCATGGAGAAGAACCTTTTCAGCCCAGATACATTGGCCAGACACAAAGAAAAATCAGACAAACCAATTCTTCAAGGAAATGCCAAGGTAAGTCCTATACTTGATAAATTTGTTTATAAATCATCTCCCACTGGTATGAATCACTTATCCTTGTCCAAGAATGTTAAGACAGGTCCTGATGTCCAGAAAGATATGAACTCAACATCCTTGTTGGAATCAAAAGCTGTCCATGACTTAAGGAATAAAGAGATTCTAAGCCCAAAGAAAGAAGAGACAACAAGCCAATGTAAGTCTTCTAACTCTAAAAATTTAAAAGATCAAACATGTTATAGATGTCATAAAAGAGGACACTTTGCTGTAGTTTGTCCAAGTAAACAAGTATTGATAGAGACATCACTAGAAAAGAAAACAGATTTATCTTTGAAAAGTGATAGTTTTATTCAATATGATTTATTGGTTCCAAATTCTTGTATAATGCACTTGTCTTTGTCAAAGGGTGTTGTAACAGGACTTAAGGAGCAAGAATTTAAAGAAGAAGAACCACCAGGCGTGACTCTTGTGATGGACCAGAAGATTGTTCAAGAGACAATGCAGTCCATATTGCTTAAAAAAGCAAAACCAAAACAATACCAAGGTAAGGCTTTAGAATCTCAAAAGAAAATGAAAGCTGACTTGCTCTATCTTGGTGCAGATTATACAGTTTCGAGGTCGAAACCTTGTCAAGAGGGAGGGGATGATCTGGTCATCAGATCAGCAACTGAACCGGAGGTCAACCCAAAGCCCTACTCAACCAGCCAAGGCGCCAAGCAGAACACATGTGCACTAAAAATGCCGTATCTTACAAACAAGGAGGGTTTAAGTCACGAGACAAATTTTAATGGACTCTACACTCAATAAGGAGTCCAGACCATTTGGAATCAGTCCAAAATATTCACGGATCAAGAAGTTATGAATTTTACAAGTCAGAGGTTTTCCATCCCGTCCATCTGCAAGTACCCGACTTTAGAAGGAGATTTAAGCTCAAGTAAGGAGCGGCCTGAAGCAAAGCCCATCATAAGAGTCAAGAGGAGTTTATCATCTTTTCAGAAAGCCCAAGATCAGGAGAAATGGCCATGGAATTATGAAGTTATGATCCAATCTCCAAAACCGGTCAATCCAGTTCTACACTTGCCTCAATTGGAAGCTAACCGGTTCAATCAGCTTCAAACCAGACATTGGCGACCAGAAGATCATTTCAACCAATCAGGAGATATTATAGGAGTCCAGGAGGAGTTCTGCAAGTTCATACCATGCACCAGCAACCATTGGATCATGAGGATCCTCATTTACTCAAACCTGCCTTATTTGGAGCAAACCGACATTAATGTCCAACAGCTCTTTTCTCTTCAGATCAGGCACGAGATCAAAACCTATCAAGCACCCAGGAAGGTCCCAAGGAAGCTCTCTTATCCATTAAAACCGTCCAGGTTCAAGAAGAATCAAGTTTCTCATTTGGAGCCAAAATCCCATAAAGGGCTCCAACGGCTAGTTTTTCGATTTTGTTACTTTGCTTGATTTGTTTCCTTTTCTATTTGTTTTAGAACGTTGGGACCTTTGTCTCTGAGCCTTATATAAGCTCCTAGACGTCCATTGTAAATAGCACCCTTAATCACCAAGTTAATAAAAAGTTTATTCAGTTTTATCAAAGTTGTTCTTTGTATAAAATAACGGTCTTTAGGATTGAATCTTTGTTGTCTTATTGATTTCGTGAGATTAAATCTTTCTTGATTCTCTTTGATTCTCAAGTTCTCAGAAACTTAGTGAAATCACATGGAAGACATTTAGAGATTGCTGACTTCTCAACAACATTCACCAACTTACTCATTTTTTTTATTGCTATCCAGTTTAGATTTATCCCAATGTTAGAGTTGATTCCCTCGCCAAACAAGCTCTGTCTTTAATTTATTATATTTAAATTCTTAATAAAAATTGCTTAGAAAAAAAAAAGCGCTGATCAGAATCTACGGTCTTCAAACTTTCTACAGTAACCCCAAAACAAAAGGCCGCCGACAATTCCAAAGGTTTGAGATTTTGGGGTCTTTCTGAGATGAACTCGATTCAACGTTTCTCGTTAACGCGGCGGTTGAGCAGCGTCGAGTCCTATCTACGGCATCTCTGCGGAGGAGCGTTCCGTGTAGGCGTGAAGGACGAAGGAGACTGGTTCTACTCGCAGGAATGGTGGGACCCTCACGAACGCGGTCACACCGTTTCACAATCTTCTTCGAGCAGAGGAAACGGTGTAGTTTCCGTCGTCGCCCACCCTTCTTCTCTTCCTGTGAGTATCCGGTGTGGAATCAGTTCTTTAGCTCTAGATGATTTCTAATGCTTTCTGTTGTTATGTAGAGTAGAGAATCATGGGCAGAAACTGAAGGATGGCTAGATAATAGGTATATGGAGATAATGGGAAGAGACGGAGCTAAGAATGAGAAGTTTAAGATACTTGGATATCAATGGAGATCACTTCGCTTCAACGATGATACTCGACAAAGCACTGTGAAAGTCATGGCTGCTTTTAGAGCATTGCAACCGAGTTCCATTTTCTACATGCAACACCCTCATTGCCTTGCTGTTCCATGTAATTATATTAACCCTCTTTCGAGCTCTCTTTGTTGCCACCAAATGCTGATTGCTGAATCACCCAACAGAACATGACTTGTTCAGATGAAACTAGATAAGTGAATGAAGCTAATAGGTTTTTTTTCAGTTATTAGTTGTTGCCGCCAACTTATCATGTTTTAGGTTCTCTGTTTCCCATTCGATAAAGTTTCTCTGCATTATTCTTTGACTTGACACAGTTCAAATTGTTTACGCTGTTTCATATTGTTGCTAGTTCTCTGCTTTAACTATAACATAATATTGTTGTTACTTCTCTGCGTCAACAATGGTTTTGATTCTTTTGAAGCCGAACTGCTTTTTTTTAATTGTGACAGATTTGAAGAGCATGGTTTCAGTGGGATTGACGTCTCTAGCAGCTTCGAAATATGATTTGACGAGTGCAGCTATTGGGAAGAAACAAATGCGCATATTATGCGTTGGTCACGGTGGAGGAAGCTTACCGTTGTTTTTAGCTAATCACATTCTTGGTAGGAACTTTTCTTTGTACCTACTATATACTTTCCATCACTCGTTCTTATGTTAATTTATGTGAGTGGTGTTTTGATCCGTCTTCTAGGTGCTCTTGTTGACATAGTTGAGATCGACCCGGTAGTTATTTCAGAGTCAGTTCGAGCAATGGGCTTCCCTGCATTCTCTGTCATGACAGCAACGGGGAAACGTGCGTTACCAACTCCTGACATTATTGACCAAGTGATGTGGCGAGGCATCCACGAGAGACTCTTCCTCTACGAGTCAGAGGCTAAGGAATTCATTCTCAATAACCAAAATAATTCTTATGACATTATCTTCATGGATGCTTATGATGGAGCAGACATTTTTCCACACAGTCTGTGGGATTCCAATTCTCTGTTCATGAAAGCTCTGAGCGAAAGACTTCACCATGAGCATGGGACTCTGGTGGTGAACCTTCACTCTGATGCAGACATCTCAGATTTGGACAGATCAATTGAAGGTGTAACAACGGGAAAGTATGTTAGGAAAGTCGGTAAAGCCTATAAAAAGGGTTTAATGGAGAATGAGAGGAATGGATTGGTTTTTTCTTGTGAAGTTCCATGGCTATGTAATGTATCTCTGGTGGTGAGCAGAGGCATGAGTTCAGATGGAAGACATAGAGACCAAATCAAGACCAGTCTTATGAAGACTTCCTTAGAAGTGGACAAAATCCTTCGTCTTCCTTTCTCTTTCTTGGATTACCTGAAAACTGGTCTTGCTATCATATAAATTGATCTCTAAATATGAGGTAAGTCTTTTGACTATGGTTTGTGCGTAGAAAACAGAAGCAAAGCAAAAGCTAAACACTTATTTGGTGTCAAAGACTACTTTGTCTTGCACATGCGGTTGCTATAAAATTTTGTTTTGATTCCATATATTCATACAAGTGTTGTCTGGTGTATCTAGAGCTGCCAGATGGTCTGTCTGCCCCCAATTGTGTTTGTCCATGCACACCT
This sequence comes from Brassica napus, assembly GCF_020379485.1. Taxonomy (NCBI): domain Eukaryota; kingdom Viridiplantae; phylum Streptophyta; class Magnoliopsida; order Brassicales; family Brassicaceae; genus Brassica; species Brassica napus. Next base: position 19,762,921 of record NC_063449.1, read on the forward strand.
TTGTTTATGGAGAATGTAATTGGTCAGTCCGTAACGGAACACTTACCACAGCCGATGCAGACCATGTACAGATGGAATTGTCACTGACGGCCCAATTTTGTGGACTGTTTTTTACTATTTCATTAACCTGTGTATTACAAATTGGTGTTTTCTCTTTAAAGAGAAACTCAAACTTCTAAAATCTAAATGTACGCGTTGTCTTTAAAGATTATTATAAGCAAAATCAAACTTCTAAAATCTTAGTGGTAACTGAATTTCAGGAGCCCTGGGCTCTGTTACCAAATGATATAGCCTGGGATTCAGACTGTACTGAAGGCTTGACTGAGGTTTAGACTGGATCGATCCTGTATGATCGGGTGGGCGATAGCAATGGGCGATCGATGGTGCAATTCTTACCTGAAACAAAAGAAGATTTTTTTATGGTTTTTAAATGATGAAACAGAGGATAAACTATATGATGAATGATGAACAAGAACGAGATATAGTTCAGATGAAATATGAACTAGATGGGCGATTGGTGATGAGAAGATATGCAATACGAAACAAAAAGAGAAACAAAGAGATAGAAAGATGGCGGATGGGATCTATTGTTGGATGTGTATCTCTTTCACCAGATCAGTGGATGGAAGATGAGATTTGGTTTGCTGGATGTGTATCTCTCTCAAGCTAAATCAGTGGATGGAATGGAGTGAAGAATCACCACAAGCTTGGTGATATAAAGCTTGATAGGATTCAAAATTTGCTTCTTGGCCGTTTCACACAAACTAGAAAGACTTAGGGTTTCTTGCTGGGGCAAACTGACTCAGATATTTCATAAGCTAAAAAAAATACATGGCTGCTTATAGTGGGAATTAAATACCTACAGCTTTGCCCTTCTAAAGGACTTGGAAAATCCATAACTTTCTTGTCCGTGAAGATTTTCTTGAAATTCCAAGCCTCAATGACTCCTTGATAAGCTAGCTCTCTTGTAAAATTTGATTCATGGAAAAACTCCTTCTGATTGTCAAGATATCCTTCTTTTACTGAAGCTTTGTCGCTGGTATTTCCAAGGTAGCCAGTTTGGACAGCTTGGTTGACCTCTGGTTCAACCACTGATTTGATGACCACATCACACCCTCTCCCTTGACAAAGTTTTGACCTCTAAACTGGACATCCTGCACCAAGATAGAGCAAGTCAGTTTTCATTCTCTTTTGAGATTCCAAAGTCTTATCTTGGTATTGTTTCAGTTTGGGGAAGGATTGTGCATCTGGTGGTTCTTTGAAAAGATGGGAAATGATCACGCCTCTGTCTTGGACATGGTCATTGCATATTGATAGACCATAGATTTTACTCACTATTAGCCATGGTATATAAGTGTTTTAAAGTATATTCACTACGATATATAGTCTATTTAGAGTAATTACAGGTTCATGTACTTACTTGAGGAAAATGATGTATTTGGAGCAATTTGGAGACTTTTTGAGGACTTTGCTGGAAACAGAAAGAGTCGATTATTTGTCAGAATATCGACCGACGATTACCAAGAACAATCTATCGATGAAAGACTCGTATCATCGATCGGCGGCGAAGCCACCCGCGAGTTAATTTCAAATTAGAAGATTGCAAGTTTCACAAAAGTTTCAATAATTACATTTTAAGTCCATGGCCGCCTGTTAGGTTATTATTAGGGTTTTGTATTATTTTAGAGGCAAACTTGCCTAGAGACCTTTTGAGACATAGTTTTGGAGAGAAGCAACAAACCACCATTGGAGAGAAAGAGCTTAAGATTGGAGAGATAGATCTGAACTACAAAACAAAGAAGATCTTGAACTCTCTTGCTTTCATTTTACTCTACTGCTTACTATTTGTTATTCATTTTATTTAAGTATTTTTCAGACCATCATAACTATGTGCTTTATGAATATGTCTGAGTAGTCTTACTGTTAGATTTAGGTTTCTCAATAGGTTGATATATGTATTAATAACTTGAACTGTTGCTACGGTGTTTAAAAATATAGTTTTTCATCTAGTTGTTCTTAAAGCAAAGTTTATGATTGATCACCCTTTAAACTTAGATCTTAGGATTAGTTGAGAACAAGCCATCGCTTGACTCAATACCTGAAAATAAACTAGCATGATCTAACTAACTAGATACACACGAGAGTTGGTCTAATAAGTTAGAAAATATTAATCAAACCTGTCCATAAAGCTTTCAGGAAAAAGAATCGATCGACGCAACGATAGTTCTGTCGATCGATCTTTTGAAAGGTATATCGATCGATATTCTTTACGAATCATCGATCGATACTTTCTTGCGATTAACATACGAGAGTTAAAATCCGAGATCCAGATTAGATAATCTATCAGATTATATCTAAGTTTGAATTCGAGAACAATTAATATCAATAAACCCCTAAAAACCCAAATTAAGTTTTTTACTTATCATGCCTGAGAATATACCTGAATATAGCTATTCCCCCAACTGTTAACAACCTCAAATCAAACCAATCGAGCAATCACCTTGCTCACCAATTCATTTACTGCTTTAAAACCTATTAATCTAGCTTTATTTCAAAGACTATAAATCTATTGTGTAATCCTAGAGTCTCTGTGGATTCGATCCCTAAGTACTACATCTGAACCTCTTATTCGAGAGAGTAATTCACTCCTTAGGGTAATTTGAGTGATATCACATATCTTCTTGAGTTGATGGTCCTTCACACTTTTGGTAGCCTCGTTTTTGACCATCATTGGAGTTGACTCTGCAAGCGACAAAAGAGTATCTAGTGGGATTTCTTTGAAGCTTTTCTTCTTTGCAACCTGAAAATTCTCAACATTCTGGACAAAGACCAAGTGTATAGATAATATCTGATACTAGAGTTTCATGAACAGAATGTGGTATGGCCGAATTTACGTTGGGTGCATCAGCATGATGAAGAATGAGATTCTTCTTTGGACAGGCCTGGGTTGATGGCTGCCCTTCTTGCAACTTCAGATTTTAGTTGGTATGACCTTGTTTTATCTTTGAATCAATTTTTTTTTTTTTGGAAAAGACAAGTGCATTATATCTGTGGTTGAAGATTTATAAAAAGAATATGTAAAGTTGATACTTACTTTGATTGCATCAAAAAGTTGAAGTATGATTTTCTCTTGGCTGTAGCTTCTTCTTCATTCTATTTTGCACAAATAAGGTTGAATATGTGCCTTTCTATAAACGTGGGATCTCTTCCCCTAGGTTCTCTTTCTTTTGTTATTCCTGGATCAAAACATCTTGACAAAGACAAGTGTATTATACCAAAGTAAAAGGATTTATAAACTGATGCGAACAAAGAACAATAAACCTTAATGTCAGCTGTGGCCGGAGTGATCTCTTGTACTTGCTTCAAACTTAATCTACAATCTGCTTTTGGCACTTTTTACAAGAACAAGTGTATCATATATAAATACAGAGGGAATAAGGATGTCACACTGGAAAGTTTTACCTCAGTTATGGCGGATTGGAATTACAAGAATTCAAAATCGCTTGAGCCCTGATCAGAAAGTGGAAACATCATGGTTGGTGTTTCTTCCTTTTGGGCAGTGTACTTTCCTTGGTTTCCTGTACCTCTTTCACTTTTACTTGGATAAGACAAGTGCATTAATCTTGTCTTGGAATTCATAGTAGCATGATGATCTAGAGTGAAAGTTACCTCAGATTTTGGCACTTGAACAATCCTTTGTTCAGATTTCGTTTCCACTTGTGGTGAGGATTTTGGTTGAGCTCATGTTCTGGTTCGGCCCTTGGAACTTCAGTAGGCAACTAGGCATATGGCTCTCATGTGATATCCCTGTACCAAGAATATACACATTTAAACCAGTATCTAAAGGTGATGTTAGACACTTACCTTGGTTTGATACTTCGATTACTAGTTTTGCTGCTTTTAGCAACTTTGATTGCTTTTCCTTCTGGTCCATTGATATACCATGAATTTTTCCACTTTTAGAGCATGGTATATGTGCTTTTTAGAGAATATTATATTTTTTTGGAGTATTTTTTAGAGTCTTTTCAGGTTCAAGTATATTTTGGAGAAATTTGGTGATTTTGGAGCGTTTAGAGGTTTAGAGTTGCACAGACGCATCATATGTTTAGCTATGGATGGAAACCTTCCCAGGGTGCAATTGAGCTCATCTTTTGACACAAGATATATCTTTGAGTTATATTTACAATGCCACCTGTTTGAGGTCAATCAGCTTCATATATCAGAAGTTATGTCCGATTTACTGAAGAGTGGCATGTTTGCCTCGCGAGAGGAAACTGTCAAGGAGATGAAGGAATGTCGATCGACGACAGACTCTTAGCGTCTATCAACGGTGATCTCAGAAGACAGGCCGAGCCTATTTCATGACCGATTTAAGCCCAGAAGTTATCACAAAGTACTAGAATGCCCATGGCCGACCTTAAACCTTGTTTATGTGTTTTCTAAGTCATTGTTGACGGCTACACTTTATATTATTCATAGTCTTAGGTTTTGAGAGAAGGGAGAAAATCCTTCAGAGTCCTTCAGGAACTTCTTTGGTTTTGGATTTGGTTTTCATATTGTTTTATATGACATATCTATTCATCTATGATTTCTGTGACAACTATCTGAATAGATCTCCTGAGGGTTAGAAGTAAGGTTATGAGGGATTAGCCCAAAATATAGATATGCTAAGGTAATAGAGATTTTATTCAAGGAATTCCTATTAATGTTTGTGTTCTAGAGTAGCTAACTAGAACCTTGAACTTATGATAATTAGGCGCACGCGAAAGCATAGTCTTTTACCTGAATTAATTCTCTTGAGCTAGGATTGCTAGAAACAAGCGACATCTGATTTAGTCAAACTAGTGAACCTATCAAACACCTCGATAATGCTTGCCTAGGTAAACATCGAGCGACGCTAGTCACATAGGATCTATCAACGTTCAAACTATATCAACAAGCGACGACTGAGATATAGACTTAGTCAATAGGATTTATTCCCACGCAGAAGCTGGAATACTTTGCATTTAGAATTCGTGTTCTAGGATTGAAAACATTATCATCTATATCACTATAATCCGAATTACCTGAAACCCTATATCTAACTATTTTTTAGATTGTTTACAACATCAATCAACCGAAAAACTGCCATGTTCACCACTGATTTACTATATTTACTGCTTTATACTCCATTAGCCTAGCTTAATCGCGAATTGTTTGAGTTTATTGTGTGCCCACACTCCATGTGAATTTGATCCCTAAATACTACAACTGAATCTCTTATTTAAGAGAGTAAATTCACTCCTTAAGGTAATTTGATTGATATCATCCATTAGCAGGTTTTCTCTTGGTGTGTCGTCTTCGTGGGATCTAGGCTCTTTAATACCTGTAATAATACTCTTGGACAAAGACAAATGCATCATACAAGTGGTAGATGATTCATGCATAGTAGCTGGCGCCGATTATGATTTGGTTATGCTCAAAGTGTTTTTGCCGACATTTTCACTCAATTTCATGGCCTTTGGGATGTCACTCTTCTAGTCTAAGCAATGGACAATGGCTTTCCCCTGGTTTGGTTGAAAGTTGGCTTGAGGCAAACCTCTTTGTCCCTATTGTGCTACAACTTTCCTTGCTTCTTTGGAACCATGAGTTGGATACCTCCTTGGGTATAATTCATGGATTTGCTACGATCAAGCAACTAGCTCGACTGGAGCAAGGGAACCGTCCCAATGGTCCGTGACTTAGGGGTAGGAACCATCCTTACCTAGAGGATCAACGATCTCAATCAGAAGAGGATATCTCCGATCCTGAACCGTCTGACTAAGAAGAGCCGCAACCCACCCAAACCGGACGAGGATGCTAACGAGAACTTCGGATCCAAGGAGATGGGAGCCCGATCAGAAGGAGGTTTCGTGATAAAGAGGTTCCATGGCAAGGATGAAAAGACCTCAAGCTTAACATGCCGACCTTTGCTGGAAAAGTTAACCCGGACGCCTATGTTGGGTGGGATTCAAGCTCAAGAACAAAGTACCAAGCCATCACATAAAGTCCATGAGAAGAAGAAGCCAATTAAGTCTTTGAAGTCTTCAAAACCAGTAGAACCCATTTTCTGTAACATGTCCAACTAGTCTAGTAGTGACTTCTCATTCACTAGAAGTTAACTCGGATTTAACGAGTGAAGTTATATCTCATGTGGTATGTAAATTTCCTACTTCTCGTATAATGCACTTGTCTTGCCCAAAGGATGATTATGCAGGTCTCAGTAAGGACTAGGAGGACGCGGGTTCAAGGTTTAAAAAAGAAGAAATGATCCCTGAACCAGACCCATAAGAAGAACTTAAACCAGCCACTAGCGATCCATTAAAACTAGAAAATGTTTCTGTGCAAACACATGAGGATGTACAAAATAATATAAATAAAATAGTGTGCTCTGTTTTTGATACTTCCAAAGCCACCATGATATGCTTGTCTAGGCCCAAAAGGTATGAAACAAGTACATCATTTAGCAAAGAACCTATGAAGAAAAAGAAGGTGGTCTTACAGAGAAATGAAAAGGCACCACCGAAGGAGCAATATTTTCTTAAACACCTCTCTGAAGAAGCTTTTGATGGCTTTTTCTCCTTTGGTTTTGTGTTCTTGCTGTCTCTGAATTATCTCATGTGTGTAATCCACTTTGAACTCTAGCTCTTCCACACGCTGGCTCAGTGATGCAATGTTGTTGTTGAGAGAAATCAACTCCTCAACATGATTTGTACTTCGCAGGTTCTAGTGGATAAAGAGGTTTAGGATGAACTCCAAGCATCTGAAAACATCTTTCATGCTGTGGTAAACTCAGGTAACATCTTCCCAATCTATCTTTCATCTCAAGTATATCTTCTATGGCTTCGAATGAGTAATGCAGTTCAAAATATGCAGATCAATAGATAATGCAGATTAAGTAGAACAAATGCAAATCATGCAAATCAAATGAAGATCTAACTGATTAAGTTAATTTACCGAATTATCATATCTGACCCAATATTAAAAAATATGTAACTTAGATATTTAAACATAAAAATACAATTCTTATATATAAAATAGTTATTATTATTTTAATAAATACAATGAAAATTTAAACATTATATAAAAATTAAATAGAATAAAATTGAAACATGTATAGAATATTTTTGTTTGCCCATAATGTATTTGCAATAAAATCAACTATAACATAAATGTTTTATATTTATATAAATCTTTAATAAGATTATTTAGTGTAGCTATATATTTCTATAGAACAAAAAAATAATGTGTATACAATTTTTTAACATAAATTATATTAAATTTATGAATATGTAAAATATATATATATATATATATATATGTGTGTGTGTGTGTGCATATATTTATTTAAATGATTTCTATAAAAATATATATTTAAATTTATAAATATAAGAATTTAATAAAGTATATAAATTCATTTAAATGATTTCTATAAAATATTATAAATTGATAATTAACTTTTGTAGACACCTGTAATTAGTTTATTTATGTTAACCATCAACAACAAAAAAAATCAACAATGGTATATATGTTTTTATTTATCTAAACCTTACATAATGATTATTTAGTGTTATTATTTGGTTTATGAACAAAAATAAAGTTGTCTGTCTACGGGTTAAAAAAAAGAAAAAAAATCACCTATTGGGCCTCAGCATTAGGCCAGACTTTTTTTTAAATTTCAAACTTTTTGATAAATTGTTTTTTTTTATATTTCGTTTTGAAAATCGAAAAATTAATTTTGAAACTATTTTTTAATTATTTTTTAATATTTTTAAGTATTTATTTATATATTTATTAGAATCCTAAATTTCACATTAGCCATGTTCGTTACAAAGACGCTGACGCAGCGATCTGCGAGAAGAAAAAAACACCGGTGATGGCAAAATCACACAGTGATAAGAGAGAAAACAGTGCTTGCGACTAATAATTGATGCCAGAAATCCAAAATGTTAGACTCTGTTAATTTTGGCGATCTAAAGTCTGTCTTATCGTAAACATTAAATGATCGCTGCGATCGAATCTGGGAAATATTTCTTCACTTTTGTGTTTAAATTTCGACCTCCGCCGCTAGTCGCAGCGGAACAAATATGTTCCAAAAACTATACCCCACTCTTCAACTCTAAATCTAAGTCTAGATTAGTTAACCTTAGGGTTATAAATATCTTTTACCATTCATTAAAAATGAGAATAAAAGGGGTTAGTATAAACTTGAAAAATGTACTATAAATGTTGTATTTTTGGCAATTTCTATTTTTCCTTTATTTGCAGAACAGTTTTTTAACACATAACTCGTTCTGTACACAGTTTATTAAATTTTTTATCATTAATTTTTTGTTCTGCAAATTAATTGTGAATAGGAAATAAATGCAGATACGACTGGATTACAAACTCTCTTCCATCTCTCCTATCTCTCTCCTCCACCACATTCACACCCTATATCTTCCTTTGAAACATAGATGATCCTTCCATCCATACAGGCCCGGACCAGCAAACCCTACTGCCTAAAGCAAAAAATGTTTTGGCACCCATCCTTACTCGAACCCGGTACCTGCCACTCAACACAATTATGTACAACAACTGAGATACATGCATATTTTACAGATTGTGGTGCCCATTAATATTTAGTCTAGTTTGGCGCCTAAAGCGGCTGCTTCCCTAGCTTTAGGCCAGGGCCAGTACTGCATCCATAACATTTGCATTGCCTTCTTCATCTCTGTAAATGATATACTATGAATTTTATCACTTTCTATGTCATAGTATATGTCAATATGTCTCATTAAGTACGCCTCTCGATTACATACCACCAAAAACAAAGACATGTGGAAACTCCCAGCCAGAGCTGATATCAAGCCCCATTTTTCCCTCCTCAACCAACGTGTGATCCCATTCCCACCATATTACTTTTAAATTCTGTAACAGACTTGTAGTGTTCTCCATCGAGATGAAGAAAGGCCAAAGCGACCATCCAAAGTAACCGACATAAGTCCTTATTATGATCTTATAAAATGATCTTAACTCGTACAACTTTAAGCAATTTTTTTTATTATTATTACAATTCATAAGAAAAATAAAATAGAGTAAAAATAAAACTAGTAAAATACAGCCACACAACAGGGAATAAGATCATGAAGTTAAAAAATAAATGACAAGCAAAAAAATAAAATAAAATAAAGAAGACAGATCATCATATCAGAATTTCCATCAGTTATTCTGGCCACCGTAGGGGTAACGTGATTGAACGACCACTCTAGTCGTGTGCTCGAGAGGTTGAGGGCTAAAAAAATCAGAGTAGACCTCCATAAAAAACTTCTCAACCACATCGATGTAAGCAGCGCAACGAAGACGAGAGTAGCAATCGAGGAACTCCCGAACATCTAAGACATGTTCCTCATCATTTATTATATCACCATTCATTATCTCCTCCATCTTTTGTAGCTTTAGGAGAACAAGCTCAACCTTTGGTTTGGAAAAGAGTGTCTCATCTCTGTCTCCTCTTCTCGGTGGTTGAGTCAAAACTCTGTTTTTGGTCACATAATCTCTGGATTTAGGCTGTAACTGCTTATGTATGGCTGATGTCGATGATGATGATATGATGTTATTTGGGTTTTGATGATGATGATCGTTGATGGAAATGTTATGAGGTGTTTTAGGTAGTTTGTGATAGGTAGCATTGTTGGAGAAAAATGATTTGAAATTGTCGATAGTTTTTTGGAAGAATTTTTTTGTGTTGGAGATGGAGCTTCTAAGCACCATCTTTCTGTTTTCTTCTTGCAACTCTGAAGTCGAGAAGCAGACCTGTTTTCGTTTATTAATTTTGTCGTCTTCTTTGAGTTTGGTGAACTGTCCCTAGAAAGCTCTTCCTTATATTAAAGAAAAAAATGAACTTAGTGACCATGGTTTTTTGTTAGTTAGAAAACGCTACAGTATTTGTAAATATCAGACTAGTTATCTCGAGTAAAACTTTTAAAATATTATTGATTTAACGTGTGATATTGCTTTATTTCAAAATCGGTAAAACACATAACTTTTTACGAAATTATCATTGTTTATATACTAAAATGAGGGCCGTGCGGATTAATATATATGTCTAACAAATTTTGGTTTTAATGTGATTTTTTACTTAAATATAAATTTATAAATTACATACACATTTTCAATTTATATTATAGAGTATCTAACTTTGATATACATGTTGACAATTGATGTATTAATTTGTTTTTGTTTTCATATTTTTACTTAGTGGATGTAAATCTTTTCTATAGTAACAATCAAATTATTATTAACCAATTTTGATTTGAAATCAAATATTTCCTGTAGCTGTGAATTGAAAGGAATCCTAGTATCACTGAATGCATTAGAAACATTAATATTTCCTACAATATTAACAAAATAACAATAACCAGTATGATGTCAAAAATAACAAAATAGACATTAACTTTTTTATATTAACAAAAATTTAAATAATAAAAAATGTAAAATAAAAAATAATTATTAATATTACAATACTCATACATGGTATTTGATAATCCAATAAATTGATTTAAGGACTTAGGGAGTAAATGAATTTTTAAAACAGAACTTAAAAATCGGCAGATCAATCATAAGTACAACAAGGTTATGCTAATAATTTCATTTAGGTTTTAAAACTCTAATTGAACAATAACAATTTATATTAAAAAAAAATGAATCTGAAATACAAAAATATAAATTTGAGATTAGCTTCACCGTTTATTATATCTGGCGCCAGCGAAATGAGAGGAGACATACACAAAAGAGTCGACCAGCAAGTCAGCTTGCAAAAGTGATAGAGAAGACGATCAGACAAAGGATCGTATCTACTTGATACCATGAGAAGAAAGGATTAGAGGGCCTGTTACAGCGTTAGTTTAGTGCACGCATTGAGTGAGAAAATGATTTAAAGTAGTTATGTTTCTAGATTTATTTGTAAATAACCATTCTTTTTCATGATGATCAATAAATTTACCATTTCATCAAAAAAATATATAATTTTTTTTTGCTAATACCACTAGACCTAAACACATAATATTTTTTTTGTGGAATAAATACGGCATAGAGATAATTTATACTTTTGTTGCGGTTTTTGGTTCAGAAGAGGTTATATATTCCTATATTTTTTTCTAAAATTGGATTCAGCTTTGTTCATGTGCATTTAGTTTACTTTATTTCTTGCATGATTGCCATTAAGTATCAATGAATTTTTTTATTTTTATTTTTTGTCATCAGTATCAATGAATATTCTATGTTTTATGGTGTCACATTTTGTGCTTGAGACACTCCCGTTCTTGTTCGTTTCTAAAGCACCGAAACGTCCACTTTTTTTGATCTACCTAAGTACCATTATTTTTGACCAAAAAAACCTAAGTACCATTATTATTTATATTATTCACTTCTTTGGATTCCGTGGAATCATATTCGTCTTCAAAACAAAATCTCTTATATACTAAGCGAAAAGCATTACAACATTTTTTTGTAACCACATGTCATCAATATAATGATTCTTAGAATCCTTAGAGAAATATGTTGGTTCATCTAAATATATAATAAGCTTTTTATTAAACTAACCATAAATACATTATTAATGTGTTTCATTATTTCCTTAAATAAAATTACGGAATTGCCTAATGTGGCTAAAGCATATACGACAATTAATAATTTTGAATAAAAAAATTTGATAAAAATAAGTGTTTCTTATGTTATATTTTTTTAATTTAAACTATTAAAATAAATTAAATAACCATATTAACCATATAATAAAAATTTAGATTTTTCTGTATATGTTATATTTTGAATTTTTTAAAACGAGTATAAATTAATAAAACTGTTAAAAGTCTCACATTCAAGTTTTGTGATCCATGGTTTAAAATTTTTGTTATGACATGATACAAATGATTACAAAATCATATAAGTAGAAAGCCTTATTTAATAAGTATTAAAATTAAAAGATATATAACTATATATATCATTTTAAATTAAACTATATGCCATATAAAAATACATAAATATTCTAATTTTGAAATATACTTTGAACAAATTTTTTTTTTGATAAAAATATATATATATCATTTTTTAATATTATAAATTACTTAAACTATTAATCCCACAATGAAATTTTATTATCAGTAATTTAAAGTTTTTACAATAACAGATTCAAATGATCAAAAAAAAAATATGAGTAGAAAACATCATTTAATAGATATTAATATTAAAATATACTATGTATATGTTGCTAACTTGCTATCATTTAAATTTAACTATATATCATATCAAATAGACAAAATATTTTTTTAGATTATAAAATTTATTTATATGTTCGCACCAATTTAATTATATAAGTAATAGTTACTGAATTTTTAATTATTAAATATATATTTATTATTTCATAATATGTTAAAAAAATGATAATCCATATAATAATTTATATATATAATATTTATCGCGTGCAAGGCGCGGATCTTAATCTAGTTATAATCTATTTCGTAAACAATCACTGGATATCATTACCGGCTTACGCCCTACACATATAATATAAACTAGAGATTGGCCCACACGCGGATGTCAATTATTATTTTAATTATAAATTGATATTTTGGTTTTATGATTACTTTTATATATTTATAAGTGTTTTCATGCAATTAATCGTATAAGTATTTAAATATTTTTAGGTTCCTATACATTAAAATCAAACTCGAATCAAATCGGATAATATGGTTACTTTTGGTTATTTGGTTAGTTTTAGGTTATTTTTAGTTTCAATTTAAAATAGCCGAACCAAATCGTTAATAATGGTACTTTTGATACAAATATCCGAACATGTTTCACATACATTTGGTTTTGGATATTTTTAGGTTTCTATCCTTCAAAACCGAAACCATCCAGACTTGGGAGGACTCGACTCGAAACCCACCTGAAAATCTATAATACCCATTCAAAACCTGATACCTGAAAAAATAACCTGCACCTGAACGGTTACCAAATGTCTATGATAACGGATTATGTAACAAAAAAAAACTCTTTGTTAGTCATTTTGAATTCTTATCACAAATGGAGTAATTTCATTTAAACTTGTCGGATTATTATGGTTAATATGTAAAATAAATGTTGTTGAAATATTATAGTAAAAATAATTAATGAAATAGTTAAAACGATTGAGAAAAAATAATGTAAAAGATATAATAAAACACTTCAAAATACGTAAATTATGTTTAGTATTTCTGTAATAAAAGATGTCGAATTATTTAGAAAAAACAAATAAATGAAGTGGTTATAATTAATTTAAAATAGAATAAAAGCTGTAAAAAAATCACTTATAATATGAAAATATTATTTTATAGTTCAGTTTTAATAAACTAGATGTTCGAACTTCAATGTTTCGTTCCTAAGCAACCGCATTTCCGAAGTTTTGGTTCATCTCCACCGTCTTTCTGCATTTGTTAGCGAACATATATTAAGTAATTGTATTATGTTTCAAATGATCACAATTCTTAGTATAAAAGAGTTTCGTAAAAGAGTATTTTTTATATCATACTGTATATAAACTAAATTGAAATAAAAGGTATTGCTTGTACTCTTTGTATTCTTATAATTAAAATTTTACTGAAACTGAAAACAAAGAGGAAAAAGAGATAGACAAAAGAAGAAGTAAATGTAGTTTTAGTGAAAATAAAACAGTAAAAAATTAATTTACCTCTTTGAATGTTTGATTTTAAAGTGAAATATCACAAACTAATTTTCTTGTAAAGTATATATATCGACAACAGAAAAGGATCTTGACTTAAAAACTTTTGTGGAAGGAGTGAAGTAAGAGGGAGGACATGCTTTTAAAGGTAGAAAGGGGTTGATTTTCTGCAGTAGTCTGTGGTTGTTGAATTGGTACCATTCGATTTAAACTACTCTTGATTTATCTATTTTACTAATGTTGTATCCACCCACCTCTTTCTATGCTTTTATTAGCCTACACATGAAGCGTCCATGTTAATATGATATGGTTATTTGTTAGAATATCTCATCTTAAACAAAAATGAGAATGTATCCTTTAAAAAAAAAATTGTTAGAAAGAGTCTTGTTGTAAATGAAGTGTTGGGGAAATACTTCTGTTATTATTACTGTCGACCAGAAGGTCCATATATATACAAGGTTTAGACCGTCATAAGGTCATGTTTATCCTAACAAGATAATGATAAGGATAGACACTATGTTACAGATATACATGGAATATATACTAGATAAACACATAGTCTCTGGTTGTCTTTATCATGTCCCGGATTGGGCCTGCAGTACGGGCTGGGTTCATGGTCGATCATCATTTGGTTTATAACACTCCCCCTTGATCGACACATCCGGTACAGGTTCGTTGCATGCTTAATGTTGCCTCATTAAAACCTCTCCCGAAAAACCCCAAAACCAATGTGGCAAAATGGGAAACCAAAGACAGGAAAAAGAGTACAACACATGAACTCCCCCAGATGAATGCATCACTGTAGTAGACGCATTCCCATCTGGTATCCGAGTCTTCTTGAACGTTGAAGTTGCCTATGACTTGGTGAAGATGATCAGCTGGATTCTCCTTGAATGAACTTGTAAGTCTTGGACGTTGGTATGTCTTTTGGAACTCCATTAAGATGTGGTCAGGATGTACATCTTTGCTGCTGATCACTCCATGTCTTGGTTGAACTGATGGTGCTTCAAATGGTGCTCGGATGGACTTTATAATATGCAATAAAACTTTACTTGCAGGTCCTTTTTCATGTCCCACGGATTCTCTTTGGTTATATGGCTTTCCCAAAACGCGGACATTCAATATATATTGAGTCATAGACCCAGAACACATACGGACAACTTTACTTGATATCTTTCGTTCGTTCGGACTTATATCTCTTCGTATGTGCCAATGGCTTTATCCATTGTAACCAATCATTCTTTATTTTGTTTTGTCAATCCATGTTGAGCTATAGACCTTGTCTATATTCGTTCATAATCATGAGTGTCTAAGGTCATACCATCAATAATTATTTGCTGCAATGAAACTCATCACACAATGAATTCGCAGTCATACACTCATGTCCTTTGTACATGGTTATCGATCTTTTCTTGCTTTAGCAATGCTTATAATCATTAAGCCACGACCAGACATCCTTCTGGTCACTATCCTGGTTTATGGTTCTCACTTAGGCGTGCTGACTTAATCATACACACACACACGGCTATGATTTTTCTACAGACTTTCCATATGTAAAACATAGCCTGTTTAATCAATCGATAACTTGTATCATTGAACCTTTGAACCATTAAACCTTTTTCTCTCAGTTGGTCTTTATTATGATCACAAGGAATTATAATATTTTCTGTATGGACTGACTGCACTAAGTAAATACTTAGTCTTTCATATTACTTACAGCTGCTGTATATTACAATCCATAAACAACTTAGGAACAAAGCTTGTTCTATGAGAATTTCTTTCTCATATTTCTATGGTACGTTGATACCTTTATCCAGTGATCCATTTGCTGCTTACTACACCATTATTTCTTTAGTAAATATCCAGACAAAATCAAACTTGATTTTCTGTAGTAGCATCCACCATATAGGAGCATATCTCTTTATAAATTGTTCCTTGGTCCTTGTGAGTATCCTTGTGTAATCAAGCTATACTTGAACGTTATTTAGAAGGAACATGGACACACTATACCATGTGGTCATGTCCTTTAATCTCACGGAATTTCTTATCTCACAAGATCCATTCACTGGTTTCTTTCTTAGATGGCTTTTCTGTATGTACATGGTTACTACGCCCATCTGTCTTATAATTACTTTGAATTCTTTGAACACCCCACGTCCCTATATAGGTTTTATGAGTACTCTACGTGGGTTCATGATCCTCAGGTTATATCCTTCAAATCCCAAGTACTACAATCTTTTATGAGCTCTTATGTATGTAAATACATCTTTGGTGTTAACACTCTTTATCTTTAGTTTCATACTGTTCCAGACATGATCTAATTATATTTTGAGATCTTATTATCCAAGACCTTTATACCTTGCAGTTTGGCGTCCCAAACTACATGGTCTGGTACCTTAGATGTGTGGTTTCGCAACCTTATTTCTCTGTCTGAACTGGTTTCTCTTATGAACTCGGATTTGTACGATTCTGAGCACCTTTCATTACTTTCCGAGGTTCCTTATTATTTGGAACTTATTTGTCTATCTCTAATAAACATTGTAGCAACTTGATTGTGTCTCTTAGACATCTAATTCGTGGTGCTTAAGCTGGTATGACATAGTCATTTTTTCTTTTCGGGTCAGTGTGTCTGGCATATATTTCTGCTAGCTTTTATATCTTTTGATCATATTCTTTTAGAACGTCTAGATCATAATATTTGGTCTGAGGATCTTGCCAAGACAACTATGGTTGATACCATTATATTTCTCTTTTACTCTTTACTCTTTATCAGCCTGATTACTTTCTCTTTTCAAAGTTGGATAATCAGATTACTATCTTTTGTAATTTGTGTTCTTGGCCACTTGATTAAATCATCCATGTTTGGCACAAGATACATTATAGTTTCGTGGAGGAAGTCTTATTTATCTAATATATATTCCCAATCCTCATCTGAGGTTCCATCTTAAATGGCACACATATATGTGGTGGAATATTCGTATTTTCTTAAGATGGTTTGTGTATATGTCTGGTTTATGACCCTTAATCATTCAGAGATGGGAATGTCTATGCTTACATGTATGGCCTGATGTAAATCAATATTTATATACATAATGTCCTTAAGCTTTAGGCTGGACGTGGGTGATGTACCATTAGTGAGGGCTTTAAAGCTTTCCAGCCGTGTATATTATGGTTGTAAACCATGGAATCCGAATTTATGATATGATCATGGACTGTGGGTTTTAGTCCTCTCTCCCCCTCATGAACATACTCATAATTTCGTAGTGCTTAGGACAGTGGAGCCTTAATTATTTTAGTGATTTTCCCTTTTGTGTACTTATAACACATTGTGAGATTTTATGGGATCACTTTTGTGCCTTAATTAATTTTTCATCATGTTTTAGATCAAGATGGCTAATCTGGTCATGCCATAAGTGTTTATTTCGTGGTGAACCATACTGGTTACCATGGCTTTATGCCTCTTTCATACTGATCCTTAGCATAGAATAAATCAGTAGAAGATATGGGTATAGGCATTCATAATGCTTTTAGGCGATTTTTCAAAAATCTGAAAGGAATCGTATTTTCTTTGCTCACTGGCTCAATGTAGAATGTTATAAATCCTTATAACTCAATGGGTCTGAATAATGTCGTGTCTTTTACCATTGTCAGTACCAATTAATTGATTTCAAGTGATTATAGGAAGGTAAAGTTGAACCTATACAATCAAGATGAAGTTAAATCTATGCGAGAAATCAATCTATTAGTGAACTGGCTCATTAGTCTACACCCAACAATTGATTTTATGTGATTGCAGGAAGGTAAAGTTAAACCTATACAATCAAGGTAAAGTTAAACCATGCATGAAATCAACTATCAGTGGACTGATTATCCTTTTATTAAGGTTTTATTTGTTATTTAATCAAGAATCATCAAGCAAGACCAAGCAAGATAATATATAAAAACAAAATCGTGAATCATCAAGTAAGTCAAAAGCAAATCACAAAATCATAGACTTAAAATAAAATTATCATGTCGAGATCTTTCTTTTAGTCAATGTATAAGCCCGCCTCACAATCTATATTACTCCACACGGCTTTCTTGGATTCATCATGATCCAATGCCTCAGGATATCTCATCTCACTGTTTTGTTCCTCAATGCATCTTTTCTGAAGTTTCTCAAATCTGTCAATGATATCTTTAATTTTCTGCTTTCTTTGCTCAGTTGCCAATAGGTATGACAATAGGTCATTATAGGTTGTGAAACCTTTAGCTGTATATGATAGCAACTGATCCTTTGGATTGAATGTGGAATATGTTTTATACAGTAGATCATTATCTGTAACCACTTCATCACATAGTTCAAGACTATGTGCGATTTTCATTAGAGCAGAATCGTATTCTTCCACGGATTTAAAATCCTAGAACCTGAGTATCTTCCAATCATTCATGGCCTTTCGCCATAATTCCATTGAGTATATGAATTTTAGTTTTATCCAAAGATCATAAGGATCCTCAATACTTTCGTACTTATTTCTCAGTTCCTCAGTGAGATGATAGCGCATAATTGTTATGGCTCTATGCTTTTCACTTTCAACTTCATCATTTCTTTCAATGATACATTTCCCGAGTCCTCTAGACTTCATGGCAATTGAAGTGTTCATTTCCCATTCTGGATAATTATCTCCAGAGATATATAGGGCAGCATAATCCGAAGGCTCAAATCTCGACATCTGAAATCATTAATAAATTCATGATTTAGAATTCTTGCAACCAATTCAAATAATTAGTGCATATGATTTCATAAGTCTATCTATAATACTTTAGGCTACACGGCTCATGTTTTGTGATGCTTAGGCCTTAGGGCTTTAATCTCAATCAAGGGCACAAGGCCGCATGTATGAACCAATGCATTATGCCTCACGGCCATTCAGTATGATTGATAACAAAAACACAATGCCACACGATCCATATCAATAAAATAATCTAGCAACCTAACTCTCATTCAATATGTAAATTCTTTAAATCAATCTTTCAGGTTTTAAGTAATGAGAGATTTAAGGTTTCAAGGCCTTTAGGAATATCAATCAAGATTAACGGTTTCAAGGCCTTAAGGATTTCGAATCTTGAGATTAGATCTATTAATCAATTTATCAATCCTAACATCTCAGATCATCAATCATCAAACAAAGACATTTTAAAACCGATTTAAACTTTTAGGGTTTCAGTTTGAGTGATTTAGATTCAAATTTAAACAATCTTATCAATAGCTCTAGGTGATCAAACAATCAAAGTTTAAATCAAACAATTTAAAACCGATTTTCCAAAATTAGGGTTTTTAGGAGATTTCAAAAAACTTTGATCTTTGATCAAGGGGATTTGATTTGAGATTCAAAATCATTAAGACTTTGATTTTAATTGATCAATGGATCAATCTCGAATTATGGTTTAGGGGATCGGACTTATTCGAGCTCCGATTTACTCTTTAGGGTTTGATCTATTTTCCATATGGCTTTCATCTTTAGAGTTCTGATTTTAGGGTTTCAATCTTTACAAAACAACCATGTTCAATTCATGTTCTCAGAATTAGGATTACCTTTGTTTTGCAGATTGTAGAAACCGGACCACCAAGATGAACCTCGAACAGACGCGAGCTGGCTGCTTCGAGATCGCGAGCTGAGAGGATGCGATCGGGTTAGGTTTGTTAGGTCGCGATCGCCTTGGTTGTCTCTCGCGAACGGGTTGAGGCTGATCGTCGGATCGAGCTGAGGCAGTGGCGGGAACGCGAGACGGGATTGAGTTCAAGGGTTCGTTTGAGCTGAGATCGGGATGAAGCTGAGACGGTAATGCTTGCTGGAACGGAATCAAGAACGAATTAGGGTTCTTCGGGATTAGGGTTCCAAAAGACCAAGGCGGCGCCGTCTATTGTTTCTGCGAGTGTGGGCGCGTCTGAGATCGGATTGACAAACGGTTTTCGCTGATAGTTTCTTCTTGTCCAGAGCTTCAATTTGATATGTGGCTCGTCGTCTAGTTCCTCGGGGTATGAGAGATAGATTGATTTTAAGTTACGCCTTGATTAGGGTTTATGTGTGACGGATTTTATTTCTGGTTTTTAGGGTTAGGGTTTATGAGAGCAACGTCGTTCTGATAACGTGTTGTAAATGAAGTGTTGGGAAAATACTTCTGTTATTATTACTGTCGACCAGAAGGTCCATATATACAAGGTATTAGACCGTCATAAGGTCATGTTTATCCTAACAAGATAAGGATAAGGATAAACACTATGTTACAGATATACATAGAATACTAGATAAACACATAGTCTCTGGTTGTCTTTATCATGTCCCGGATTGGGCCTGCAGTACGGGCTGGTCCATGGTCGATCATCATTTGGTTTATAACAGGTCTAATTTTTTTGGGCATTTTACATCTATCTAACTATTTCAAATAATAAAAAACATGTTATTATCGATCTTTAGAAATTAGAAAATAAATAAAAAGACCACTAAAAAGAAAAGATTTGCATTGTTTTTCTCATCTAAAATATCCAATATCCTCAACTCGTTGAACCTTATCATCAGTAATTTATGTAGGTGATGAATCTTTTGTATCCGATCCTCGTTTATATCTGACAAATGTAACTATTGGTCTTTCAGGTCAAAGACGAACAAGTCATAGGCGAACAAATTGCAGGAAGATTGTAAAGACATATAACTTGTAAACTTTATCATATAGTCCAAGACAAACATTATGCATATTTGTGTCTCATTGAGTGAAAACCATGGTCTTCATGATGTGAGTAGAAGTCAATAGCATGTTGAATGCTGCTGCGGATTTGGTAGTTTCAGAAATGTTCACTGCAAGAAAACATAGGTATTACAAAGATGGTATTCGTTGTTAATTTGATTACTGTTTTGTTATAAATCGTCCGTCGTAACTTCCTTGTTAACGTTACGATGAATCGTATACGTTGGAACAGAGAAGCATTGATATTCATCGTAATTTCGTAGTTAAGTTTCGTCGTGAATATATGATGTCAATTTGTCATTAATTGCTTGTAAAGCTTACGACAAATTTACAAGGAAGTAGTTGTTAAATCTCGTAATATTTTACGACGAATTCACTAGTACTTTAATATAAAATTGTCCTAAACGTTATGAGGATTTTACAAGTCCTTCCGTATAAATTTCTTGTAAATGTTACTATGAATTAACATTGTTTACTGTAATATAGTTTTATTTTTATTAATTAAAAACAAAATTATTTAAAATTAAACTATTATAAAATATAAAATATATATATATATATGTCATAAAATATAATTTTATAACTATTTAAATTTATAATAGAAAACGAAAAAAGCTACTGGAGGACGTCATTGTAGAAATAGTTGTTGGTGGGGTTCATTCCCACAAATCCGGTTCTTCCTCCGTGGGACCGAGTGGAGGACCAAGTTGAATCCCGAGCTTCTGTCATCTCATTTCCAATGCTGTCTGCATTTTTTGGTTTCCAACCGCCATAGCTCGAGAAGACTCTCCAGGGTATCCATGCGAGTTTGTTTCGCAGCCATATGAGCCCGCAGCTGAGAATTCTCCTGATCCCATCTTTGAGAATAGGATTTCATAGATTTAGTCTAGGCTTTTTGCTTCAATTTTGTATTATTATTTTATTTTTGGTTACCTATAAGAAATTTATTTTCTTGTATCTTTCAGGTGCATGCCCATCAACCTTAGAAGCAACAAGGAAAAAGATCTCTTGCCACCGTCAGACCCTACTCAACTCAAGCGTACAATCCGCAAAGAGAAGCGAGCCACATCGATCGAGACCACATCTTCGTCGATCAACACTACTCGTAGGCAAGCAACGATCGACACCCTTCCAGAAGCAACGATCGGTACTAACCTACGAGACATCAACATGGTCGCACCTCTTATACTAACCTGAGATGAGCATAGAGACCTGCGTGACCAAGGAGGTCACCTGTGTAATAGTAGGTCAAAAGATAGATGATCACGGGGTTGTAATCCCTGACTCCGAAGAAGATGCACTGCAAGCTGCTTTGGAAGCTTTGAATGCTGCAGTTAACGCAGATAATGCTCATGCTGCTCGACCCATAATGTTGCCTGAATACAACCGTCCAGATCAGTTTTACGCCAACAGATACGCAATTCTTCCTCATGCTTTCCAGAGGCATGATTTTGAGCTAAATCCAGATTATTTCACCCTTGTGGGACATACACCTTTCCATGGTTTGTCACATGAGCACCGAATGGATCACTTGGAGCGATTCTAGGATCTAGTGTCTGCTATCAAAGTCAATGGAGTCCCTGAGGACTACCTTCTTTGTAAGCTCTTCAAGTACTCGCTTGCCGGAGATGCTTTATATTGGCCTAAGCAGCTTGAACCAGGATCTCTTACGTCCTGGACTGACATCAAGAACGCGTTCCTACAAAAAAAATTCGATGACGCGCAAACTGAAGACTTGAGAAATAAAATCTCTACATTCACTCAGGAGCCTGTAGATTCCTTCAGAAATTCTTGGATCAGATTCAAGACCAGCGATATTGTCCACATCATGGTTTCAACCATGTATAGCTGTTGAGTACCTAGAGGAATAGCTTTGGTCTACTAGATGGCTTTAGACATAGCTAGTGAAGGCAACTTCAACACCATGAACCCAGAGAAAGCCACAAGGCTTATTCAAAACATGACATATAGTAATAGCATTAAGAACAGTAAATATGAGAGGAGGAAATCAGCTGCCGGCTTGGATAAAGAACAGATGAATAGGTTAAGGCAAAACTGAATGGGGTCCACAAACTTCTCATTAAGCAAGTCAGTTTCGCAAAGGTACAAGCAGTATCTCTAGATGGAGAAGAAGAGGAGGATGTGAACGTTGTTATTGATGCTGGTTTTCAGAGCCAAAGGTATGAGAATCAGAGCAACAACATGAACTTCAATGGTGCTGGCCAGAGAAGTAATTTCAACAACCAGAGCTCTCAATACCAGAAACTCTTCAGCAGCAACAACAATAGTGGCTACACCAGGAACTATGGAGCTTCTTCTTATAAGAACACTGCTCCAGCAACCCAAGAAAACAAACTGGAATCATTGATTGATCAAGTTCTTGAGGAAGAACAGAAGATGGCTGTAAAGATCAAGTTCTTGATTGATCACCGTTGCATTCAAGGCCACTGTGTCCTGTTCAGGAGTTGCCTTCATTTCTTCTGAATCTTTACTGTGTTCTTCTTCTACTTAATCTTCCTTAGAATGTTCTTGATACGCCCAAAACGGGAAGGATGGCTTTGGCCGGGTGTTTGATATGAACCGAGAAGGCGATGGCACTTCTGGAACTGGAATGGAATGAATGGATCGTCAAGAGATGCGGAATGACTCTTGATATACCCACGATCTAAGGCTAACCACCCAAGAATGAATGAATGTGTTGGCTAACCACCAAACAACACACAAAGATGAATTGGCTGACCACCAAATCAACAAGCCGGTTCACACCAATGAACTAGCTAAAGAACTCTCTCTCTCACTCAGAGAAAAGAAGAAAACAAAAATAAACTCAAACTTAGACTGATTTTATTATGAGAAGTGTTTACATATTTATACTACTTTAGGAATAGAAAAAGACTTAAGAATGTATTAAAGACAAACTTAGTAAATTGAATCTAGATGAGAAATTTAAAGACAATGTATTAAAACTCTTGGATCTCAGATCTGGTCAAAGAGACTCTTCGGCTAACGTCCAGGTTCATCTGAACCAAGTAGTTCATTCGCGGTAAGGATCAAGATGTGAGCAGGACGATCCATACGGCCCAAATTCGCGAGAACTGAAGGTCTCCTGATTTGCAAATTGCATAACTCCCACATCTGAACTCCGTTTAATCTGATTCTTCTTCGAGGAGCTCCGTAATTGAGTTGAGAACATTCTCCAAGTGATTTCATGCGAAGAGGACTCGTTTGTTGGAAGATATGAGTCAAACAATGAACATATATCATTACTGCTTTCCATGATCAAGCCATGCATGTCTGTTTTGCCCGGTGCGCTACTCAAGGGCGCATCATTCCCTCCCTCTTCAAAAAGATTTGTCCTCAAATCTGGAACATTAAAAGGAAAAGAGTTATAAGAAAATGAATCATAATCAGAACATTGCTCACCTTGAGTTTGGTTCGGTTTTTGAGTGGAAGAAAAGCTTTCTTGGTTTGCTTGATGACCACAGTTTTGTTCTTCATCTGGCCCTTCCTGCATTGACACAAAGCTTCCAAGACCAAAGTCATATGCACCAATATCAAGAGCATTCAAAGGACCAGAAAATTCATCCTTGTTCAAAACGTTTTCAGAATCCTTTTCAAACTGAGAAATTAATTCAAAACTACTTGGATTCTCTGGTTGTAAAACAGTTAATTGCAAGCAAGATTCATCAGGAACTGATTCGGATTGAGAAGAAAATAAGTTCTTATGTTCACAAGATTTCAAACCTGCCATTGGCTCATGTGTGTAGTCATCAAAAATTGGCAATGGGTCTGAAAATTCTTCCTTTCCTGGCTCGGTTTCAACGTTCTCATTCTCCAAAGTCACCAACGGTTTCTGGTTTTGGCACTTGTTAGCATAATGACCGATCCTATGGCATTTGAAGCACCTGGTAGAATGAGCTTTGCTTGTGGGTTTCACAGCCTTGCTTTTATCAGAAGACAACACATTAGTTTTCAAATCACAATTTGAAAAAGAAGAAGAATTACTTTGTTGTTTTGGTGCAGAAGAAGTGTTGGTGTTTCCCTTCTTTTTAAGTTGCTGGACAACATGAATCGCCTTATGCAACATTTTTTCCAAGCTGGCATAAGTCTGAAGCTCGTTCCGATCAAGCACATCACAGTTGCTTCTCTTGGCCTTGGTGAAGGGACGATCACCATTTCTGACCCTCTTCTCATCATCATCGAACATGTTTTGCCTCTTTCTTTGGTTTCTTTGTTTCTGCACAGAATCGAACCCATTAGAAGAAAAATGTTTCTTATCTCCAAAAATCAATTGCTTTTTTTCAAGCACGGTTTTAAAAGGATAATAAACATCTTGTTGTAGTTTTGAAGCCTGATTTGATTTCTTGTGAAGTCCAAACATCCTGCAAACACTTAACAAAAGAGTTAGCAAATAAAAATTCTCACACTCTCAAAGTGTTTAGCTCACGATTTTAGGTGATCACTCAGAGTTCTTTCCACTGGTTCAAAGGATGATAGGCAGTCAAAATTCAGCAATCAAAACCCAAAACAAATTTTTGTGAGAAAAGAAAAGAGAAAGAAAGATGAAGAGAATTTTGATATGGATCCGCTTTAACTGTCCTAAGGCTGGGTTTCTCTTCAGCCAGCAGGGTTTCTCTTCCACCACTCCCCCTGGATTTCTCTTCAGAAGTGATTCAAACCAAAACTCTTTTTTTTTTGTTTTTTTTTTTTTATCGATTTTTTTTTTTTGTTTTTTTATATATAATAGGCGATCACAAGGGAGTAAAGGAACAGCCCGGATCCAAGAAATAAGAAAAGAAAAACGTGGAGAGATGAGAAGTTTAAAGAGGAAAGAAAACAAACCAGCCAAAGTGGCTCTGATACCAAGTTGATACGCCCAAAACGGGAAGGATGGCTTTGGCCGGGTGTTTGATATGAACCGAGAAGGCGATGGCACTTCTGGAACTGGAATGGAATGAATGGATCGTCAAGAGATGCGGAATGACTCTTGATATACCCACGATCTAAGGCTAACCACCCAAGAATGAATGAATGTGTTGGCTAACCACCAAACAACACACAAAGATGAATTGGCTGACCACCAAATCAACAAGCCGGTTCACACCAATGAACTAGCTAAAGAACTCTCTCTCTCACTCAGAGAAAAGAAGAAAACAAAAATAAACTCAAACTTAGACTGATTTTATTATGAGAAGTGTTTACATATTTATACTACTTTAGGAATAGAAAAAGACTTAAGAATGTATTAAAGACAAACTTAGTAAATTGAATCTAGATGAGAAATTTAAAGACAATGTATTAAAACTCTTGGATCTCAGATCTGGTCAAAGAGACTCTTCGGCTAACGTCCAGGTTCGTCTGAACCAAGTAGTTCATTCGCGGTAAGGATCAAGATGTGAGCTGGACGATCCATACGGCCCAAATTCGCGAGAACTGAAGGTCTCCTGATTTGCAAATTGCATAACTCCCACATCTGAACTCCGTTTAATCTGATTCTTCTTCGAGGAGCTCCGTAATTGAGTTGAGAACATTCTCCAAGTGATTTCATGCGAAGAGGACTCGTTTGTTGGAAGATATGAGTCAAACAATGAACATATATCATTACTGCTTTCCATGATCAAGCCATGCATGTCTGTTTTGCCCGGTGCGCTACTCAAGGGCGCATCAGTTCTTCTATTTCATCTTCTTCTTGTTCTTCCTTTTGTTCTTCTACTCTTCTTTGTCATTCTTCAATTGTTGGGTTTGCATCGGTTACAACAATCTTCATGGATGTTACGACGGCTAAGCAGCGTCGGCCCATTCAAAAGTAAGATCCTACTCAAATTAGAAAAATGATATCTTTTTCTACCTAAAAAAAAATTAAAATATTTTCAGATTTTTTTTTCTTAGCTGAAAAAAGCGTAAAATTTTTGGTCCTAAGCCATTGATTACTCTACTTGTGCCATGGGCCGGGCCTGGCCTGCGGCTAAGTTAGGCTTTGCTTCATCTGGAATTGAGTTGGATCCAGTGTCTAGATCCCCTGCAACCCTCGGATGGAAGGATGCGTTCTTTGAACAGGTTCTCCGACCCTGAGGTCTGTTCGATGGTTCTGTGTTCGTATTCGACGGTTTCATTTTTTCGAATCCCCTTATTTTTTATTTTAGATTATATTGATAGTTCCACGAAGTTATGATCGTTGCGTTCTCTTGGCAAATGACATCTTCTTTGGTACGTTTTCTTTAAGACCAATCTTATCTTGTCGCAAGTGGTAGTAGAAGCAAACTCTACGAGATTATCATGTTTTGTATATCGTCCTCGCTAAATAATACTCAGTTTATCATCTCCTTGAACAATGGATAAAAAATGTTGCCATTTTAGAGCCGGATGTAATATATGTATAATGTGGAGCAAAAGCACATATCAGAAGTACAAATTATTCTTCATCAGCTTACATCGTGCAAATATGACTCGTTATATCTGGCAATCTTATACATGACAAAACTAAATTTTACATCTTGTTGGCCCTAACTACAACATCAAAATGTGTTTACAAGCCCTATGCCTACCTCTTCTGCGAGTTCGTCCCATACAGGCAGGAGTATCAAAACAACCAGAATAATTGCTGTCCCGACAAGTGCCTTCCTCCATGTTCCAACCTCGGTCACATCGTTCAGGCATGGTTTTTCGGGTGTTCTCTGTTCAAGAAATTTGTACTTTTATTAGAAACAGCTTGCATGGTTGAAGGTACAAAGTTACAGAAATTCTTTGTACCTGGCAGATTAGCACGTAGAGACCCCAAGGAAGTGCCAAAGGGCCACCGAGCTGAAAAGTAGGAAAAAAGTAAGGGGAATTAAACTCGAGAGCACAAATTATATCAACGCCAAAAAAAATGGCTCAGAACAGTTGAAATATACCACTCTGAGTCCAAGCATTACATAGGTCGACAACCCAAATGTAACCAGTACATTTTTCCCAAATGCGCCCTGCACGAAAGCCATAACCATGTTTCAGACGTGATATTATATATATAATGTTAACATTCTGATCCCTTGCATGAATATCTTGGAACATTTTCAGTCCATAGTTGTTTCTCAGAATAATTTTGAGGATATTTAATAATACAACACACGTGAATCAACTGCAGCAAGTTCTAATGACAAGAAGCCTTTTCCTTAATACGATTGATCAGGAATTTTTTCAGGTTCTGTAAACCAAAAGTTATACTACGCTATTAGGCATTGAAGAATCTGCAACCGTTTCAAAAACGAGACAAGTACCTGTACAGCTCTTCCTCCATCCAAACACCCAACAGGAAGCATATTAAAAGCCGTTGTTGTTAAACCACACCTTCACAAATAAATTTGTATGCACGTTAAAAGTTGTAACAATTTCTCAAATGAATAGTAGAGGGTTATAAGCCAAGGCACTAGACGCTACCATCCAGCAATAACAAGCGGATGGATCGAAACTGTTGTAGCATGCATAGCTCTGCAATCAACAGAAACGGATGTTGGAGTTAAGATTTTTTTTTTTTTTTTTTGTCTGTCTAGGTTGAAATGTCGCTAGCGGTAGAGAGCTTACGCGAATCCCAGGGTTGCTCGGCTGATGAGTCCAAGAAGTAATGAACCTTGGAATAACATGCTAGGGACCTGCACCAGATCGCTAGCTGCATCTGGGTTAGTAGATAGAAACAGACCAACAGCAAACATGGAAACTGAGAGTGCGGCTCCAGCAAATGGACCAGCTAGCGAAATGTCAACTTTTGTACTCCGGTCGGGAAGAATCGACTTGAACTGTACAAATCAAGTAAGCAGCGTCAGCCAATAGTAGTCTTGTCTTCAATAAATATTTTTAAGTAGAGAAGTAAAGATAATAAAATGTCTTCTTGTAGATGTGAATTACGTAGAGAGATCAACAGGAGAGATAAGCTCCCTGAACTTGAAAGAGTAGCGCAACAGACATGATGAAGAATACCACCTGTGTGATTGCACCAAAACTTCCGAGTGTAATGTTTGGAATGAAGTAAGGAATGCTAAGCTTTACTTTCTTTGGAACTGCAGCAAGAAAGTGCCCCAATTCCTACAAATAAATTTGAAAAAAATAAAAAGAAAAAAAATAGAGTAATGGAGCAAAAATAAGAAAGAAGCATGCCTGCTTGATATGAATATGAATATGAAAGAAACATAACAAGCTGCAACTTACATGAAACAAAAGAATTCCCAAGACACCATATGCCAAAGGCAATGCAGAATCTACAAATGGATACAAAAGCTCCATATCAGGTGGTTCAACAGCATTTGGATCGGTGAAATACCTTACCACCTCAGGAGGTAGACGGTTAATCTGTCATCAAGTAACTTCCATCACTGCATTTTTTAAGTAATCAGTGACATAATGATGGGATAAAAGTAGGGTATACCTGAGAAGCAATTCCCAATTCTACAGAGGAACCAATAGTCAGAAGAAACAATATGAATGCAATCACATACTGCCAGAGCGTGGTTGGTCCTGGCTCTGAGACTTCTTTACGAAGCAAACCAAAGCTAACACGTGCACCGCCGCGTGGATCTGGTCCCTCCGAGTTAGGCTCCTCGATCATGAACAAATTATACTTATCGCCAGTAAGCTCCGCCAGTTTCCTTTGAAGCTTTGCAAAAACATCTTCCCTTTTTCCTCTTAAGTTCCCAAGAAATAGGATGCCCTCTCCGAGATCCCCAAAGGGTTCTTCTTTCGTCACCCAGAATGTTGAATAGCCAAAAATGGTGTCCTTTATTAACTTCACATCTGCAGGGTCTACTCTCTCAGGTCCAAGAAGCTCCATTAGCTTAAAAGAGTCTATTTGGAAGCTGCTGTATGTCGGATCAATAGGCGATTCAGTTGATGGCTGAAAAAAAAAACGACACCAACTGCTCTTTAGTTGCTGCTTCCTAGTTCCTATTTTTCTAATTGCAAAACAGACTCTTCTTAATCCACAAACTTTCAAGTCTCCACTAAACAATTTTCTTTTTGGCTTTAAACAACCACTAACCAAAGGAAAATAAGGAAACATGTTTTGAAAAACTCTTGGCAATGTAAAAACCTCAAACAAAAGCATGAAAGCTACAACCAATTTGCAAACGAGGTGCCGTGAGTAAATGTTAATTGATTAAACACAGGAATGATAATGTGACAAAAAAAAGAGCCATTCTTACCATTGAAATCATAAAAAAAAAAAAAGGGAATGTAAAATCAGAGAAAATAGTGTGAGGAAGTATTATTGATTAAATCCAGAAATCATAGTGACAAGAACATACTGAAATTTGAGGAATACAAGACACAGTTTTACAATTGAAATCCGGACAAAAAGGGAACGTAAAATCAGAGACAAGACTGTGTACCCTTGAAGAAACATAAGGAGTCTTGTCGGAACCGAACTCGTTGATGCTGCTACTGTTACTTTTCTCGTCTGCATCTTCTTCTTCACGCGAAGCAGTTTCTACAGTTGAATCTCTAATAACGGACGATTTTGTGTCTCTGTTTTCTCCGCCGTCGATTCCTCTGCTATCGTTTTGATCATTGCCTAAACACTTTACTACAGCCTTAAATCCGCGGGTTTCCTCAGGGCTAGAGAAACGGTATCTCTCTCTCAATGGTGAAGTAACCTTAGGCATTGGTGTCTTAATCTTCTCCCGGAGATTGCAATGAAACGTTCGGAATCTGATGTTAGTGGCAGCTGCGAAAGCCACGCTCGTGAGAGTCCCCATCGGGTGGAGATAGAGAAAACAGATGACCAATGTTTTAAAAGATAAGGAAAATGGGTGAGAGCACTTTAAGATAAGACTAGGATTATTACCTCCCGTGCTTCTCGCAGCCCAAAGGTCAGTTAATTTCACTGTCGTCTGAATTATCTGATTTTGAAGTTGTAATGCTTGTCGGCATATAAAAATAAATTATGATTTTATCGCATATTTTCTAAACCTAGATAATATATTAACTCATAACCTTAAATACATTGTATAAAATTATAGATTTCATAGAACCTGTTTAATCTATCATCATCAAAATAAATATATTCAAATATGGCATTATAAATTTTGAAATATAATTTAATTATATATTTTAAAATTATACAATTTTATTACTAAAATTTTCAAAAATGTATACAATTTTTTTACAAAATTATAAAAATTTAATCGTAAAATCATTATTTTCTTATATATCTACAAATTTTATAAATATTTTTTAATTTTAATTTTTGGTAATTATGCAACTTTAACAAATTTATTTAATATATTTAATTAAAATAAATAGATATAAAAATCTATCTAAGATTATAATTTCAAATATATACATGTATATTCTTAAATATAATTTTTATGTTTAATAAAATCAAATTTATATTAAAATATTGATATGAAAAAGAAAATTTACAATATTAATAAAATTTTATTTTAAAATATAATTTATATTTATCTGTTAAAAAATATTTTAATTTTTTTTTACTGCACCATTTGCAGGAAGACACCTAGTATATAGGTAAATTTCACTGCATTTTCTATATAATTATAAACAAACAAATAACTAGAAAAGAAAATTTACCATAGTGTTAGGTCTGGATTTAGATAGTAGACATGAATCTTTCATTTGATTTCATTTGCTGCCTTCTAAGTATCTCCATGTTTTCTGTCTTTTTTTTTCTTTTCTTCTTGTGGTGCTTCTCAAATTCTCAGAGGCTGTGTACGTGTGTTCTAAATTGAGATCATATTAATCTTTTCGTGAACTATCACCACGACAACAAATAAACATATTCCAGTAAATTGAGAATTGATTAGTCATTTTAAATACATTGTTGACATATTTTATTTACCTTTTTCACATGCAGTATGTAGTTTTGGTTAATGTCTAGAAGTACATGAAAAAAATACGAAAGTTATAAATAGGTTAGAAGAGAAAATGGTTAATCAAAAAGATATTTGAGCATAAAGAGTTTAAGCATTTTTTTACTTTTCACTTACATGGACTTGAAAGCTTTATCATCCAACGTCAGTATCAATCCATAGCATATTGATGTTCGTCTTTTTCTCATTTCGTTAAAAGGCGAAATTCTTTTGAAAACTATTACCCAAATGTTGGACCAGAAACAATTTGGATTTGGATCTTGAACTGTAAATGATTTCGTCATTAGAAGTTGAAACTTTAGAGAGATCAATGGAGCCATTGCAAGAGATTTAAGAATTTACTATTTCTGATTGCAAGTAGAAATGGAACTAATATATGACAATTATCTAAAAAAAGATTAGTAGTTTCTAAGTAGTGGGATCATGGGTGTCGTGTGAATATATTGGAAACTTTTATTTTATATATAAAACAAATAAAAGGAAATCAGTTAATAGATAAAACATGTTTTATGCGTTTAAAATTTTCTGTATTTACATTTGTTTTTTAAATCGTTATTGTTTTTAAAATATTTTCCACATGTCAATTGTTTTTAATTGTTTTAATTTTTTTTCGACATGGCATTTTTTGATTAGCGACTTGCGTTTTAGTATATAAGGGATGTTAAGTCAAACTATTTACTTCCTTTATTTAAATACAAAGCAAATTGTATGACTTTTTTTTGGCAACGCAAATTGTAACCATAACTACCTTTTCTAATAAAATAATTTTGCAACCTTTACTTTAGTTCCAAAATTTTAGGAACCCACTTCCCCCAAATACATATATTCAGCTACGGTTATAAATATTGAATATTGTTTCTTCATTTTAGTTCATACCAAATGCCATGGTTTTATCTATTATATTAAAAGTAACTAGATTCTGAAAGGGCGGGTATATTTTTTGTTTTATATTTTTTTAGGTCTTTTCATTTGATAATTTAAATATTTTAAGGGCGGGTATATTTTTTGTTTTATATTTTTTTAGGTCTTTTCAATTGATAATTTAAATATAGGTCTAATGACATAAAACATAATAAATAATATTCTAAATAATGATAAAGATAAAAGAAATAGTTGTTGGATCCAACTTTTATCAATGGGTCAAACAAACATGTGTTTTAATAGAATAGATAGTTTAACATGTGTCAATTGTTATATTACTCATCCTCACTTTCAGATATATAATTGTTCCTTCCTTTTGGTTTGACTATTAACCTACTAACTAGCTTTTGATCCGCGCCCCCGCGCGAGTGTATATTTTTTACATAATTTATAGTTTATATATATTAAATACAGTTTTCCATATTACATATTTGCAGTGTTTTAAAAACCGGACCGTATCGACTCTCGAACCGGTCGGACCATGACTCGCTTCTCAAACCGATTTCGAGCTGTGCTAAAAATCAAATTTAAGTGCAACCATCAAATATGTGTGTCCGCTCAGATGTTTGTTTATTATTCAGACCATATATATTTTTATTGTATTGTGCTATATATATTTTTTTGTTGGATGTGTGTTGCACAGTTAGATAGTAATATTTTTTTTAAAAAAATCTAACTAATATTTTTAAAAAAAATCTAAATATGTATTAATATACAGTATGAATATAATTTGTTTTAAAAAAAATATTATATCAATTTAAAATTGTATATATTTATTTTATATCATATCTATACCGCATAAATTGAAAATCAGATATAAATCTGTACAGAAAGTAAAGTATACAAAAAATTTTATCTGAAATTTAGTTTGATATTTAATAACATTGGTCACCTGTAACTACATCTTATCTTTTAATTTCATATTTATTAACATTGAGATATATTATTTAATTTTATCATGCATTATCCAATAAATACATAAATATTATAGCCCAAAAAATAATTGTAAACAAAGCCTATTTTCTAACTGTTTATTCTAGGAAAAGTAAAAAAAAAAACCATGTATCCAAAAACATAACCACTTTATTGCTTTCTCTTTAATTTTCTGTCTGTTTCGCTTTTATTACGTGGTTACAAAATTGGTAAAAAGAAGTATAAGATTGAATTATTGATTGGCTGGATTTGATTCTGCTTAAAATATCAAACCGAGAGATTAATGGTACTGAACCGATAATTAATTTGTTTTGAATCTTATAGGTGGTTTGTAACGTAACCATAAAATCGCTGGCAAAAAAAGTCTGGGCCATCTAGGTATTCTAAGCCCAAAACAATATAATCTATTATTACTAACCATACCTACGAATTATTTATGGGCTGGCGAACAATGAGAGAGTTAAATAGGGTATGCGTTAAACGACAGTGTCAATTTCAGTTGCATTCAGTTGTAATTATTGAGAAAAATTCAGGATCAAAACTTATTTGTACTTATGTTTTAATAGTTTAGATAATTAACTAATATGTTTAATCAATATTATTTATTCATTTGATTCTTAAACATTTGCGTTATGTTTTCAACAAACGAACTGTTCACTCATTGTTATAAAACATTTGAAATCAAAAATAATATCATCTTATAACTACAGACATTTCCTAAAATATATAATATTACATTTATAAAATTATTATTATTCTTACTTATTAACCGGCCAATGTTATTTAATAGTATGATAATATTTTAAAAATTGTTATAATTAAAAATTCAAAAAATGTTTAATATTTAAACAACTTTCTATTATATATGATATTAAAGTATTATAAAATTGTTTTCTAAACCAGAATTATTAAAGGTATATTTAAATCATATTGGTTGCAAATATTACATGTACCAATTTGAATTAATAATATAATATCTTAGCTATTTATTCTTTAATCCTTCGAATAATGCAGTATTCGTCAAAATCAATAGCATGCTTCAATCTGAAACTATATTTTCCATATATGAACATATTCTAAATACAAAATTTAATTATTTAACAAAATCAGTTAAGATCCAGAAACTTTAGTCCAACCAAAATCTACAAAGTATATGTTTGGAAGTAAATTTAAGATTATTAAAACTATTTAAGTTGATATTATTAACGAAGTATTATTATAAAAATATATTTTACGGATTTTAAATAGTTTATTCGATTAAAAAATATTTATTAAATATGAGTTTACATAAAGTTAGTGGAGAACATATTAACCCATATATATATATACATATATATGTACATAACAGAATATACTAAAAATTAATTTTTTCAAACATTTTTTGAAAACTTTGTTCGGTTTTCGGTGTGGGTTGGATTTGACATTGGTTTCCGGATATAACACTTTAAGAACCGTTCGAATATATAGGTCATGTCTAATAAAGTATGAGATTTTAATTTTCTGGTCGATTCCGAGTCAGGTTATTTGGGTAAGAATATTCTTATATGTTTGGTAACTATTAACAAAATATAATATGTTGCAGACTTTAGAAATAAAGTTTAAACATAATTTTTAAAATACATATGGCACAAGTGTATAGTTATGCAATTTGACATATTTAATATAGATACCAAAAATTATATTAAATTAAAGTAATATTGAACATAAATACGATTACAAAAAATAACACAAATATAAAAATTAAATTTCTCAAAAAAATTAAAACAAAAAATATACCCGTCTTTTATAAGGGCGGATCAGAATCTAGTTTTATTTTTAATACTTATATTAAAATAATCAGTAAAAAGTATCTAACATAACAAAAACCTGTTTATCTTATCAACTGACTCAAGTTTTTGAAAAATGATTTTTTAAAAATTATTCTTTAAATTTTTATAATTTAATAATTCACTTAATTAATATATAATTAAAAGTTTTAATAAATAAATAAATATATATATGTATATATATATATATATATATTATGATAAGGTTTTAATAAATACAATATATATGTATATATATTGTGCCCCATGTTAAATTATTTTCTAGATCCGCCCCTGATTGACATGGCTGCACTTTCTGAGTGATATATATAAACACTTTAATCTATATGTGATTGGTAAGTTGCCACATATGTTGGTACTAGACACAATTCTTTCTTTTAGTTTCTACATATCTTGGCTTTGCACAAAATCGGCATTCCAGTAGTTTCTCATCGTCTTTCCAGAAAATCATACAATTGTCAACGCATACATCGATCATTCAGATGGTAGACCAAGATCCGCAACTAAACTATGCATTTCATAGAAATTTTCAGCAGCAAGATTATCTTCTAATTAATACTCATTAATTAGTTGAGCTCATGAATCCATGCAATTCTCACTTAATTCTAATCAATTTTAAGATTCACCATCCCAGATGCGAGTGATAATCTAGAAATCCCTTCTATACATCCTTTTTTTATGGTTTTTTTTTTTTGCTGCGTCTAATATATTATAAAACTGTTTTGCATCTATGTTAGGTTATTCCCTATTACTATTAGGAACAACAGCTTCATGAAATGCATCGGTAACCATGTCATGATACCTATTTCCATGTTGCTCATACTCATCTCCCGCATTATTTCCAAACATAGTCTGTCCATGGTACATATAATTAGCATTATAACTTGGTAGTTCAAATCCTTGGTCTGTACTACGACTTGATGCAATTCCCATGCAAAAATCATATGTAGTAGTTTGGTTTAAATAATCTATTATATAGATGCATTTTTACAGTATCTATTTCTAAATATGGCTCGTTCTTGCATTTTCTACAATGACAAAATATTTTACCATGTTCCCTCGCGAATGGTTGGTTAGTTGCATGTTGTAAGAATCCTCATAATCTAGCACAATACTTTTTCAGTCATTTCACCAGTCTTTGGATCTTTATGATTGTACATCAATGCCCGTAATGCGTATATTTCATGTTCGAAAGATATTTTTCTCTCTCCATTTTTTTTCTTTTACGGTGTTAAGTATTCTATTTATGTCTGCTATTAATAGACTTTTAAAAAAATTGCAAGGGATTTGCGAAAAATTTCTCCTTGCAAAATTTTAGTACTCACAGAAAAAAAATGTGTTTCAACAACTTTACTCGTTTTTTG
Organism: Brassica napus; assembly: GCF_020379485.1. NCBI lineage: Eukaryota > Viridiplantae > Streptophyta > Magnoliopsida > Brassicales > Brassicaceae > Brassica > Brassica napus. Next base: position 19,799,261 of record NC_063449.1, read on the forward strand.
CAAAGGAATTGCAATGGACCGAAACTGACACGAAAATGCCTCACAAAACCCTCGCACATTTGCAAGAGAAATATTCCCTCGCAAATTTTCCAGGTAACATGTTCCTTTTAGTTCCGATACAATTTTGTGAAGCAAAGTTTCCCTTGCAATTTTTCCTCGCGAATTAAGTATTTTGGTGTAGTGATCTTCTATATTGGATTCAAAAGGTTACATAACCAATTATCGATTTGAAAAGGGTTTACTCTTCAAATAAAAATGAAATTAGTTAATACATATTTCGCCGTGGGAGAATGTATAGGCCTACGTGTCCAGAACCTCTTAGACATTCAAAAAAAAAATAATTCAATTTTTCCATATGAGCTCCCGTTACAACTAACTCCTCGAAATCTCTTGTTGGCGTGGAATTATTCAACATGTTTGAAACATCAGTTGCTATTTTTTCGATCATGGCTGCTTCATTATCCCTAAAAGATAGAGAAATCAATTTATAATTCCATTAAAATACGTAGTTGTTGGTATTGTTAGGACAAGTAAAAAACAAATGTATACCAGTTGTTTGAATGGTAACCAGCGATGGTGGCCACACCTTCCAAAGCCTTTTTCCATGTCTCAATCTCGTCACTTGTTTTGCCTTTACAAGTTTTTCTAAAGGACTTCCCAAAATCTTTCCTCTGCTTCTTTACATCAGCTGGATCCACTTCATAGAAAATGGTCATAACTGTCTGACCAAGCTCTGTCCTACACTTCATGATCTCCACCAACTCGTTTAGGCACCAAGACGAAGAAGCATAGTTCTTGGAGAGCAAGATGATCCCAATTTTCGATCCTTTAATAGCATCGATAAGCTGGGGACCGATCGACTTATTCCTCTCGATATCATCGTCAATGAAAGTGTCAATCCCTTTGCTTCTAAACTCCTTCAAAATGTGACTCAGAAAGGATTTGCGGACATCTGCCCCATGGAAGCTCGGGAAGACATGGTGCTTCCAATTTGGAGGCAGAGAAGATAGAGGAGAAAGAGGAAAAGAAGACGAAGCCATTATAGTATGATTGAGATGGAAGCAATATCACACCGCTTTTTTAGAAAGCAATTGCAGAAAGGGATGGACAGGGTTTTTTTTTGCAACTGATTGAATCTTGAAAATGCTTCTATTATTGAGATAATAAAGGAACTTTCGTAGAATCCCTATATTCTGGATTTACTAGGGAGGTAAGACGCAAAATATGTGGCCAAAAATCAAACAAAAAAGATTACAATTATAAAAGTATTGGAAAATTCTATATTTATTCATAACATATAAATTTCTTATATAGGAGATTACACCGTTATAGATAAATGGAAAGATTACAAATCATAATCTCTTGGTTATGAGCCATCCACAATCTGGTTCATAACACTCCCCCTTTGATGTCATAACCATTTAGAGCTTGTAATGTGCTTTAATGTTGCCTCATTAAAATTTTACCAGGAAAACTCAATTGGGACAAAACAATGGTGAAGGAAAAAGAGTACAACACACATTACTCCCCCTGATTTGGACATTACTGAAGATCTCTTGGACCTCTCCAATTTTCTGCAATCCGTGGGTGATGAAGATCTTGGACAGAATATGTTTCGTCCTCGAACATGATAGTTAGTTCTTCTTTACCATCGGCCATGCCACAATCTGATAGAACATATTGAGTCATCGACCTCAAATACACACACACAAAATCTTGGATGATGTTGCTGTGATATGCGTGTACCACCATGTGTAAAACATAACATGTCTGAAAATAAATCAACAAAACCAAATAATCACTCTTAAAATAACTCAAAATCAAAGGCTTCTTCATCGTCCTTCTTATGGGCCAATCAGATCAGTGTCTAAAACAAGACTTTTGCATCGTCCATCTCAGGACTAAATGGACTTCTTTATCGTCCACCTTTGGACTGAATGGATCAGTGTCCAAAACAAGTGATCTCACGTCCATGTACTAGATAATGGGTGAGACTGGTCCATATTAAATCTCTTGAGTACCATTTTCTGTATATACTATTTGATGCACAAGGATTTCATTGTTAATGTACTCAAGTTGTAATCCCAAACAAAACTTTGTTTTTTTTTAAAAGATCTTTCATCTCAAACTCTTTCTTGAGATATTCAACTATTTGGAAAATTGTATCCAGAGGTTCCTAAGATATTCAGATCATATACTTTGATGATTATCAATATTGTTCTCGAGAACTTGATGTACTTTCAGCTCAATACCCTCTAGTACTTTCGTTATCCAGTGGACCATATAAATATGCAGTCACTACATCAACTTGCTGCACGTCTAATTTTTTCTCTTATATAGCCACACTTATGAGAAATCTAAAAGTAGTTGCATCCACCACATAGGAGTATGTCTCCTCATAATCTATTACTGGTCTTTGTGAGAATCCTTGTGCAACATCAGCTTTATATCTCACGATTTTTATTCCTCACAAGACCCATTTATATCCATTGGTTTTAACATCATACATCGTCTTAATCATATGGCCAAATACGTCTTTCTTCCTTAAACTATTTAACCCCACGTTTCCATTCAATCCAATATGTTCTACGAGTGCGCACTCTTATATTGAAGTGGGTTCATGATCCTCGCCTATATTCATAAATTCAAGTGCTACCTTGTATGCAAATAAATCATCTTATGTCGACATTCCTTATTGGTTCCATTATGTTCCAGACATGATATAATCGATTGAGATTCATTATTATCAGGACCTTTAATACTTTGTAGCTTGGCGTCCCAAGCTACATTTTTGGTACCTGTACCTTAGAGTCGGCCGCCTTATCTCCATGTCTGGGATGGTTTCCTTAGTAACCTCGGATTTGGATTTTGATTATAATTCTCTGCACCTTTCTTTTGTTCCCAAGGATTCTTATCTTTTGGAACCTATTGGTCTACCACGTTTCATACGTTGCCTAGACTCTGTAGCAACTTAATTGTGTCTCTTCTTGGACATCAAATTCGTTGGTGCTTTACAAGCTGGTTTATATATGACTTAGTCATTCTTTTTCGGGTCAGCAAAGGTGTTTGGCATTTGATTAGCTAGCTTTGTAAATGTATAATCTTTGGACGTCTATTTCACATTCTTTAGTCCGAGGATCTTGCCAAGACATTGATGGTTGATTCCATTATATTTCTTTTACCATTCTTTTACCAGCTTTATTATTTTTTTCTCCTCCTGGTCTTAAAATAATCTGTGTACTTGGCCTCAAATATAATCACCCATAGTTGGCTCAAAGTACTTTATTATTGTGGGAGAATCATATCCAACATATATCTCCATCCTCCTTTTGAGGTCCCATCTTAGTTCTCTGTGGTGGAGCAATTAGTACATAGACAGCACATCCAAATGTCTTATGATGGGGTATGTCTGGCTCTTGACCTGTTAATAATTGTGATAGGGGATATCTATGCTCACTAAATGGCTTGATGCGTATTAACTTAGGTGCATGTAAATTTCGTGTGGCCCAAGCTGTGAATGAGAGTTTTGACCTCATAAGTTATGGTCTATCCATTCTTGGTACGGACATGTATCACAGAATTGTCCACACTTGGGACATGTATTCACCAGTATTATCTAGACATATAGTCTTTATTATGAAAAAGCGGCTCGTAGTCGTTTTACTGGTGATGACCTAATGAGTTTCCCTTGTGTACATGCTACACACGTGAGATTCTTTGGGATAACTCTTCTTATCTTTTAATGTGTGTCTTTTGAATATCAATTTTCGTATCATGTTTGGACCAGGATGGCCAATCCGGTCGTGCCATATAGTGCATATTTTCGTAGGTTTTTAGCCTCTATCATACTGATCTATGCATAGTCTAGGTCAGTAGAGAATGCATGTATAGTCTTTAGGACTTATTATGGCCTTGGGCAATTTTATACATATATCTGAAGGAACTCTTTGTTTTCTTCGCCCATTGTTTCAATATGGAAACCATTCATTCTTATATCTTTAAAACTCAATAGGCTACTCTTGCTCTTAGAGCTAGGTGAATATAAGGCGTCACTGATTTCAAGATGCATACCCTTAGGAAATAATATATTAGCCGAGCTATAGTCTTTTTTCAGACTGACGATACCTGCTTTAGTACTTATATTGGCGTTTCTCAGTGTACTCATATTGAAAAATCATTCATTCATATAATCTAAGCAGACAATGTAATAGAAATAAATTCAAGGAGATAAAAATCAGAAAAAGCATACAAGCAAAGCAATCACACAAGTTTGATGTCGCAATCAGATTATCAACTTGATTCTTTTAGGCAATCATAAGTCTCATATTCCATAAGATCATCTTGATCATGTTCGAAATTATTTTCACCATCTTTATATACCAAGTGGGTTTCAGGATTCTTCCCTTTCAGACTCTCTTTGATAGAGGTCACAAAAATGTTTGGGAGTCCTTCATATCTTAGCCCAATGGTTCCCCATTCCACATCTATGGCACACTGATTTGGTCGAGCTTTGTCGTTTAAAGGATATACCACGACCATGACCGTGTGGTCTATCATTCTGGACGTGGTTACTTTTTTTTTCTTTTGCGGCTTTATTGGTATCAGGTAATGGGGTTAATCCATGAGGTCTCAATTCACTGTTTCTCATCAGTAATCCATTATTTTGCCCAGCTAGCAATAGACTCATCCACGGACTTATAGTCCTGGATTCTGAGATTCATCCAATCAAATAGGGTCTTTGGTAATAACACCGTTCTTTGGTGATCATATCTCGATTTTTAACTTTGTCCAAAGGTCTAGAGGATTCTCTATAGTCAGCTACTGATCTTTGAGACTCTTAATAAGATGATGGCTAATAATTAATATTGCCCTGTATCAATTTTTCTCATTGGCATTATTGTCTTCTATGATACATTCACCAAGTTTTTTTGACTTTAGGATAATCTTTGTATCCAATGCCCACCGTAAATAATTATCTCCAAAGAGATTTAGAGCAGCAAAATTTAGGTTGATTTTCGACATCTCAAATCATATATCACTCAATATTTAGGTATAATTTTCATGCGGCCTTACTCTTAAAAACAATCAATTCGGATTTCAATCTTGTGAAGACAATGAGACTATCAATCTTAAAGGTATTTAATCAATCAGTCAATTTCTAGCAAGTCTCAGCAATACTATTTCTATGTGCTCATAATATAATGGTTTATCAAAACTAGCAAAAACGGATTCAATTAATCATGCAACTAGGGTTTAACAATCAATGGATTTTATCAAGACTAGTAAAAAGATTTATTAATCACTCAATCAGTTTCAAGGTTGATTTTAGCAATACTAGAATATAGATTTCAATCATGAATTTCAATGAATCAGTTTCAAGGCTGATTGGTATTTAGCATAAACCATGTGTAAATAATTTATCTAGTATCTGAATTTATCAAACCTCAAAAACATATAATCAGATCAATCAATTTAATCGAACTTAGCATACAATCTTAAACCTCAAGACATTAGATTTTATTATGAATCTATCAACCTAGCATACGGATTCTCAATTCCCAAAGACATCCAAATCAGATCAATATAACCTATCATACGGATTATTTAGGGTTTCTATTTAAAACATATCAGATTACAAAACTATCAATCCTAGCAGATGATATTAAACCTCAAGAATCATGCAATCAGATCATTCAGATTTTAAACAAGTAAACCTCGATCAATCTATCAACTTATCGGATTATATAAGCAAAGCAAGCTAGCAACCTATCGGATTCAATCAATGTTTTAACAGGCTGGTCGGTTTAAACAATTTTAAATCAGATGAACAATTAACCAAGCAGGATGAGAAAATAAATCTATCAATTTAACGGTCAAACAATTCTAGCAACATAGCATCATATTCAATCAGATTTAAAACCTCAATGATCAAAACCGAACGTCTGATGCTGTCGCGAATGAGGAAGAGGTCGCGTGCTGGAGCTGCTCTCGGGTCGCGAACGTCTGAGCTAGGATCATGAACACCTTGGGATGAAGCTGATCGGGGACGCGAGCTGGAACAGATGCGGGAATAAGAGACGCGATCGCGGTTTAGGGTTCGTCGGATCGCCGGCTAGGGTTAGGGTTTTAGGGTTTTTCGATTTGGGTATTAGCTTAGAGATTTAGAATTTCGTGCTGATAACGTGTTATAAAAGTAATGGAAAAATCCATCTTTATTCATAACATAGAGGTTCTTTATATTGTAGATTACACCGTCATAGATAAATGGAAAGATTACAAATCATAATCTCTTGGTTATGAGCCATCCACAATCTGTTTCATAACAATTATACCAAAAAAACAAAAAGAATAAAAGGCCTTAAAAATTGGAAGAAATGCATAAATATATAAAAATACGTTTTTTTTTGGTAAAAATGTTAAATATTATTACTATTTTTGATTTTCGTAAAAGATTACAAAGATACCAGTAAATAACTACTACGATAACTAAACTACACAAACTAATCTAACTAAGAGAGAAGTTACAAAAATAAACCCACAACCTATTGAAAACCTGTCCTAAACTGACTGATTACTAAATCAACACCAAACGGTAAAACTATGACTAACCCTAGTAGCTCTGAAAATCCATCACATCTTAAGATGACATTGTTGACACAGAATGGTGTATCGGAGATTGACAAGAGAGGAACCGCGACTCCACCACATTGCAAGATGTTTTTTTCCGTCAATTTAGCAAGAAATCGGAGCCTGGTAAGCGACATTCCCACCATCTTGAGCAAGAGTACATGAGTAACCAACAAAGATAGACCCAACCAGACCAATCCAAGAAGATCGGAACCGGAGCTGCGCAGAGCCATCCTACACACGCCCTCAAACGGGAGTGGGGGAGTCTTGACCAGACGACGACCCCGCCAAACAAGAGCCCAGCAGAACCAAGAGGATTTCTTCAACCATCAGAACACAAGACCCTACATATCACAGACTCGCGATGAAGCCGGAGATGGGCTTTAATCCGCAGAAGCACCCAAAAACTCCTCTGGAAAGACAGAGAAGAAAAAACTGGCAGGAAGATCCGCCCACAATGAGGCAAAGAAAACGTTTGATCTAGTAGATCAGACCTCAAAACGGCCGACACACCGCCACTGTCACAGGCAAAGACCGGAACGAGGAGAAAATCCCGAATCTAGCAAGCGAGCTCCTAATCGCCGACACCTCTGTTCTCCACCAATCTCCACGCCTCGCCGTCCTTAAAAATCTACCGACAGCCTCTGACTTTCAAGAACTGCCACCGACCGTCATGATTACTGGTTCCAGAACTTTTTCATATCGGGAAGAAGGTTAGGGAAAACAGAGAAGCTAAAGAGAAAAGAAGAGAGGGGAAAGAAGCTCCAACACCGGCATGTCGGTGGCGGAAAAGAGAATCGGCGACTATCACTTTAAGAGGAGAGAAAGTAGAGAGATTGGTTTAAAAAAAAACAGTTTAAACTCTCTTCGTTTATATAGTACTAGCATAAACCCGAGCAAGTGAAAAATAATTGAAATTATGTTATATTTTAATATGTGTAAATATTTTCAATTTATTCTAAACTAAAAATAAAGTTAATCTTTAATATCTATTTTAGTTTTTATTAAAAACCAAAGACCTGATAAATTAATAAGAAAATATTTTTCATTAATGTAATTTATTTTACCTTTTTTTATCTTTGCTATACATTTATTGAAAAAGTAAGTAAATTACTTGTGATTACAGTTGAAATTTAATATACAAATCATGAATTATTTCATTCTTGTATATATATATTTTGAATATGTTGATATTTTTCTTTTCTTTTATATATTTTAAACCTATTCATGATTTAGATAATGTGAAAAATAAATCAATTTAAAATTTGTTTCTAAGGTTAGTTAAATAACATAACAATTCAAAATTGATTGTTTAAGAATATATATATTTTATCAAATTAACCATACCATCCAAACAGACTAAGATTATTAAACAAATATTGTTTTTAGTTTTTAGAGTAGAATTGGCTGTTATTTTTATTTGATTACCTTTTGAATATAATTATTTATTATTAAATTTTGTTGTTTTATTTTCATAATATTATATTTTGAATAGATATATTGCGTACTATATTTTTGGACTGAGTAACATTGATTTACTGAATAACTATGTTAAATAAATGTTTTATAAAAGTATATTATTATGAAATTAATTATCTATTAGAATATATTGGTATAATGTAAAGTTATAAGGGTAGATTCAAACCATAATTACTTTGAGATCATAATATGCAGATTTTGATGCTATAAAAGATAATGTATCTTTACGGTATTTAAACCAATTTTTTTTTTGCTTAAGTTCATAAAGAACTTTGGTAAGCATATAATTTTTTTTTAATAAAACTTGGTTAAACTGCTCGGTTGACCAACTGGTTTAGAGAGATATAGAGAATCTTAAAATTTACGGAACCAACTCTGCATCCATGTTTGTATTTCTCTTCTGATTGTCCTCTGCTGTTACCATTTTTGTTGTTGTTGTAAAACCTCTGTTGTTACTTCTCAGACAGAGCCACATAAAAAAAGCAATTGTTGCATACTCATTCTTTTCTTCTACTTGATTGGTTAAGTAGACTCAAGTCCAAAATAGTTTACAAAGCTTTCATGAGTCAAAATATAGACACGTATAAACATTATCTTACCAACTCTACTCTTTTCATTTTTTGTTTTTGGTAAAATTTACAAAATTATGCTTATCTTACCAACTCTACTATTTTTCTTTTTGTTAAAATTTACAAAATTATCTTACCGTGGAACATGTAAAATATGTAATCATTTATATTTTTTATTGTTTTCCTTTATCCCTCATCTTTGTTGTTGAGGAACGTTACCCCATAGTCTAATACTCTAATCTCTGTTGACCTTTTTGCTCTCCTACCTTGGCTTTGTAAGAGGAATGCCATTGACAATGGCCCCAGCTTTGCGCACAGCAAGGATACCATTGGATTCAAGCTGTGTACGAAAAGAAGAACCAAGATGGCCAGAATCATCTTTCATCTTTCATTATTTGTTAACACTTTTTTTAAATCGTAACACTTCTTTCACTAACAACGTAGTTTTTCACCTTATAGACACACCCTTCCCAAGGTACTCTTTTCCACCATCCATGAGCTCAAGAGCCTCGCAGATACCAATGAAAGCTCCACTCGAAACGTTGACACCCCTATACCGTTATCAGATAAATATCCATCAATCATGACTTTCATTTATATGAATCCAAATTAATCACTAATAAACAATTAACGTGAGACCAAAGAACATATCCAAATCATGAAATCTAGGTGAAGGATCGATGAAAACAGAACCGCCGCAAGAATCATCTAAACATTATCAAGACCATAATCGATGAACGACCCTCCATCATCTTCTCACAATATGTATTCACACTATCTAAAGCCTAAAGGACACAACATTGGTATGTTTTCTAATCTTTATTAAGTGCATATATATAGGAGTTTACCATAGTGTATTGTCGTTATGCTTCAATGGAACACACATGGGGCTTCTGCCGCAGAACCTTTTCGAATTCATGTATATGACACTTCAAGTACCGCTCGATGGTTGTAATATCCATAACTTACCAGGATGACTTTCCTAGGATCTCGATATATATATGCCTTCCATCTTTATTAATTCCACGATTCATTTCAGGATAGTGCATTATGATGTTCTCCAATTCTTTGAACCTGTAATCATGTTCCGAGCAATAAAGCCAAAAACGTTATTAACTTGGGCTTGCTACTACGTACTCCTTTCTGTTACATCTAATGACCAAATATAATATCCAGTTACCTTTATAATGTGATCTGTTCCAACTTCATTTTTCCATTTAAACATGTCTTCCCATCGTCGAGGAGGTTTACATTTCAACGGCATAGATAAATATAATATCCAGTTACCTTTATAATGTGATCTGTTCCAACTTCATTTTTCCATTTAAACATGTCTTCCCATCGTCGAGGAGGTTTACATTTCAACGGCATAGATAGAAACTTGGAGGCAAGACCGCTGTCGCTGTAACATCCTCGGATGAAGGAGATCTTAACTTCTGCTTTCGGTGAATGTTGAACTCGAGGAATCTAGAACCTCCGGTATTCTTCAATTTGGCGGCGACCATATGCTCGTGAGGTAACGAACTGATGCAAGCAATGTAAGTTAGCAGAAATAGATTAAAAAAATCGGGAGATGGAGATCCAATCGAACCAATGTAAAGAATCAATCTCATGGTCGTTGATGATTGATTTATATAGCTAGTTTGGGAGAGGGGAGAAGTTGAAGAGAGTTGAATACTTTAAGTTCCTTAATTTTAGAGCGCAATAATGGAGGAAGATGTGTGATGTTGGAGATGTGTAACGAAGGTGACTATTTGTTAACCGAAGTAAGTTTGACAGAGATCTCGAAGAGTCGAAGACGATGACTATTGTATCTAACGTGTCAACACCATAGAGCTCATATTTCCACTCTGTCATCCAACGTGTCCTCACAGGAGAGAAACATTCTCTTCTTTATATATAAAGATTATACTATTATTACTTGAAAACAGCTTAAATGAAAACGTTATAATTTGATTGGTTGCTTAAAGCACTATTGTGACTAAGCAAAAATGTCATGGATGTAGTCAACTGTGACTCATCAATACATCTAGAATTAACCTCTCAAAACTTGTTGACATGACTAATGTGTGATTAGCTTCCCTAAACTGTTTTTATTACCACTTTCTCAATATCGATTGTGTTAATCTATCTTCCGGTTATCATAGTCAAAACTCGTTTGGTTGTTATCCTCTAATTTTTATTTTGGCTCCCCTATCTCTTTTGTGAAATCCTACGGTATGGTTTGAAGACATTATTATAAAGTTTATTGTATATACAAAAGTGACATGTGCTATGTGATTCCATTATAAAAGCAACATGTTTTATGATTTATGGATTAGGGCTTATGTCTGCAGATGTTTAGATTTCTTTTAGGGTTTAAGGTATAGAATTCAATATCAACTTAACATATCATACAATATATACATGATATACATGATATAGTAAATGTTACATGTTCTAAGATTTATTGTTTACGGTTTATATTTTAACAATTATATGGTTTATTTTAGGGTTTAGTGTAAAGTTTTCAAGACCAAAAAAATATATCCCTTTCAAGGCTAGACACAAAAATTCTTTTAATAATGTTTGAATTTTAGTTTGATATTATATTTAAATTATTAATTCATTATTCGCAAGGAAGTTTTACCTTCTAAATATTTTCTATATAATGAATTGAGATCCCTTACTAACTATTATGTGTGTTCTTATGCTCTTCATTCATGTAGTAATCATTCATATCTAATGAAAATGAATCTAATACCAAACAATTGAGAATGCAATTGATAATGAAGTGAATACTTTTCCGCCTAATATTTTTCTCTTAATATTGATCATACTGCCTCAAATATTCTTTATTCTATCATTCATGCACTAATTATTTGTATCTATATCTAATTCAGATAAATGTTAACTACACTGAATACCAAACAATTAAGAAGCCAATTGATAATGGAGTACTCTTGCCGGGTAATATATTTCCCTTAATATTGATCATATTTTCGTGACTATGTTTTTAATTGTCATGTTTTACAACTTTACTAGCTACTAGGTGATAACCCGCGCCATGTGTGAGATGAAAGCGTGGAATAAATATTATAATACAAATTACTTTTATATATTATTATTTATGTTGTGTTCATTTACTTATTATAAAATAATAACTATATTGAATAATTGAGTAACTATTATGTATATAATTAAATTGGAAGAACATAAATCAAAACTATATCTCTTGTTTACTTACAACTAGGGTCGGCCGGCGCTGTGCGCATGATATGATTATTGTATGAGGTACATAACTATATTATCGTATAGTTTCATTGCAATATGTTTATATTCTTAAAATTTATTGTTTAATAATATTTACAAATTGATGAGTTTTATTTTGTTTTCGAGTTTATGTGACCTATTAGTTTTATGATCGTCCTTTTCTATTTGTTATCTTCATTGCCATTAAAATCCCCTATATATTAATTGAGGATCATTTAAAAAGTTGTAACATAGGTGTTATTGGTTTATATATTTTGATTGATTTAGAAATCTATATAGTATTTATAAATCCAAGTAAAATATGTAAATTCAGAGGTTTTCCCTCGGATTTGAGTCTTTGTATTTTAACTAAAAAATCCAAACAAATTCATTCAAATCCATTATAAAATCAAATATATTAGTAAATCCGTACGATTGAATAACACTTGATTTGATACAAAATTTGTGAATCATTAAACCAATAACACATGATTTTAATAAAGATTTGAAAATCATAGAACCAATAACACTAGATTTAGTTCGAATTTTCAAATCCATTAAAATACAACAACCAATAACTCCTACTAATTTTGTATTAATTAAAAAGAGAACATGCTTATGTGTCACTTAAGATGTCAATTTAGCTTACGTGGCAGCTTAATAATCAATTGAAAAAAATATTGGTCCAAATTCAATTACTAGGAAACATTATATTAACCCAAAATATAAGAAGTGTATTATTTACTTAAATAAAAGTTATGAAATTACCTAATATGATTAACATATATATAGTAATTAATGATTATGAATAATAAAGATTTGATAACAATTTTTGCATCTTTCTTCATTTTTGTTTAGTTTTATATTATTAAAAAAATTAAACAATCACATTAGCCATATAATAAAAAAATTAGATTTTTTCTTATATGTTATATTTGAATTTTTTAAAATGACTTTAAATTACAAAAATGAGAAAACCATATATGTTATATTTTAAAATTTTTAAAACGATTTTAAATTACAAAAATGAGGAAACCTTATATGTTATATTTTTCTTATATGTTATATTTTTCTCTCATATATTACATTTTGAATTTTTTAAAATGACTTTAAATAACAAAAATGTAAGTTTTTTCCTTAAACATACGACTAAAAACATTAAAATAACATGTATCAATTCGATGGTTGATCTAAAACCTTTCAAAACCATATGGAAGATAAAAGTCAAAATAATTCAACTGTGGAAACAATATCGTTCACTTTTTCAAGAATATGTTGGGTGAAAAAGAAATAAAGTTTTTGTGTCATAATTTGCTTAATTTTCAATCCGATCAACCCATGATATATTAATTATATTTTAGTTTCACAATTTTTAATAAAATTGATCCGGTCAATCAGAAAGAAATTATATAGTAACAACAAAAACATTGTATATATATTAATAAAATGATCAAATATATAAACAAAATTATCGATAATATATACAAATAAACTTATCATGCTCTAGCTGTGAGATTGAGGTTAATTCCTTTTGGAATGTGATTAAATTTTTATATTGCCCGAGAGATACTCAAACAGTCAAATGACCTGGTCAAAATTCTCTTTGCTCAAAAATCAGAAAATTAAACTCTGACTAATGAGTATTCTATAGTACAAATAAACTCACCACAGTTATCAAAATTTCATCACATACTCAAAAAGTACAAAGTGTGTTCTTTTACATATACTTCCCAGAGACTATACAACTTAGGTTGTGTTTCAAAAAAAAAAAATACAACTTAGGTTTAAGAAAAATGGTTTAATTGGTATGTGAAAAAGACCAAACTCTTCCTAGATTTTTAATTGTCTATTAAAACCTTTATAATCTCTTTCATGATATCGTTGTGAAGCCTTCTAGATATGGTAAAAAGATATTAAAAATGATGCTTTCAAAAAGTGAATTTATATAGCTGGACATGATATTAAAAATCTGTGTGAAACAAATTTTTTTTTTGTAGAGTTACACCTCAAACCGAAGTGGCCCTAAAGGTCTCAGCTATTTGAGTAGACCGACAAAGTAAGGAAGAAAAAAGGCATCTTTCATCTTCCTCTTGCGTCTTCGTTTCAGACAGTGAACCGACTTCTTCTAGAATCATCCTGCAAGTAAGTAGACCACATTTTAGTAAGCACGTGAAAGGATAAACATGAACAAAAGTATTATTGGCTTCTATAGGAGAACGTTAATTACATGGTTAGTGAAAGTTATCTTGTCGGTGACGTCAAGTAGCGCCTTCCACTTCTTTCCAATACTCATCTGAATTTACAACAACAAACAACAAAGCAGTAATTTAAGCAGACAGATTCAGAAACTAGTCTTTTAGCATCTAGATACTGCCATGTTCTAAAGAGCTGTCAAATGGGAAAATATAGCTATGTTTATACAGGGAAAACTATAACGGCAGGTATAATAGAAATATGAATAGTTAAACGAAACTATATAACTTCAGTATAAAAACTGTAGGAGATGGATTACACCCCTCCACAAGGCCCATCGAATAACAGGGTCTAATCCAGCAAGTCGGATCGGCGGCCAAACCTATCGGCTCGACCATAGAGTACTTTTAGCCGGTCGAATAAGCCGACCAAAAGTACCCGGCTTGGAGGGAGCCTTGTCCAGGCCCGCATACTCGGCCTTTCGCATCAAGGCCCAAAGAGGAACGAAATTAAGGCATCAAGGGCAAGAATCCTATAAAAAGGGAAGTGGAAGCAACAAGGAGAGGACTTTTGGAACCATAAAACAGGCGGAGTGGCTAGATCTAAGGTTTTTAGGCGATCTCTTTGATCTTGTTGCTCTTTGATCTTGTTGCTCTTTCGCTTTCCTATCACTCTTGTAGCCCTTCACTTCAAATCTAATAAAACGTCTTTAGTCATCCCATCTCAGACTTCAATCATTTTAGTCAACTGAATCCCGTTCAAACAATTGGCGCCCACCGTGGGACTGACTAAAGTAACGTTCTAAATCTACATGGTTCAAGACGACGCCACCTTCGGCGCTCCGGGCGGAGAACCGACCCCAACGCCCGAAGCAGCGCCACCCATCGCAGCAGATTTTATGAGCTCTATCATGGCTCGACTTGCTCGTCAAGACGAAGTCCAAAAGACGACCAACGACCAATTAGCTGCTTTGGTCGCGGCACTCACAGCTCCCGATGGCCAAACAAGCCGTCCCCAGCAGATACGCCGTCGCCTCTTTAACACCAACCCAACGGCGACCGGAGGCGATCATATCTCAGACGACTCGGAGCCTAATGAAACCCTTCTCGCCAACCACCCCCCAGTAGGTTCTGATCTCGCAACCATACGCGAGCTCGCTGAGCTCAAACTCAGCTTCCAACAAATGAGCGAGAAACTCAGCTTCCAACAAATGAGCGAGAAGATCCATCAAGTAACCAGCACGGCCCCGCAAATCGAGAGCGTCCTCGCCGCAACATCACGCACACCTTTTACTAGCGCTCTGACTAGTGTGCAACTCGGAAAGATAGAGAAGCTGCGCCTACCCGAGTACAAGCCCGGCGGAGACCCAGTGGAACACATGACAGCTTTCAACATCGCGATGGCACGGGCACGACTCCCCGACGAAGAAAGGGACGCATGCTACTGCCAACTGTTCGTCGAAACTCTCTACAAGCAAGCCCTAACCTGGTTTTCCGAGTTAGAGGAAAACTCCATCGGAAGCTTCCGTGACTTGTCAGCAGCTTTTCTCAAGACTTACATTATATTCACCAAGCGCAGCGCTACCGCCTCTAGCTTGTGGAACCTCAACCAAACCAAAAACCAGAGCCTCCGTGACTACATGGAGAAGTTCAAAGCCGTAGTCTCGAAGATTGAAATTCCAGACGGTATTGCCATCGACGCCCTGCGCAACACATTGTGGGTTCGTTCTAAATTCCGAGAGGATTTATACCAAAACCCAACTACGTCGCTCCAGGACGCTATCGCGCGATCTGACAATTTCATCCGAATGGAAGAAGATACTAACACCATTCTCAGCAAGATGAACCCACCCAAAGCTCCAGCGGCTAAAAACGCCAACACGCGACAAGAACCGCGCCAACATGCTCCAATCGACAAAAACGGCCGCAAAGACGGATACATGTATGTCGTCAATGAGAACAACATGCCGGTTTCAACTCTCGTAGTCCGCAGAGAAGGATGGAACAAGTGGGTAAGGGAGCTCGATTCGTCTGACAAACCAGTCGACGCCGTTTGCTCGACCCAGACTACAACAGCAACAGGTTAAGCGGCAGGACCTTCCAGAACCGTCGATCTCATCAAACATTGCAAGTATCACGACGTCAAAGGGCACGATACGACGGAGTGCAAGTCACTCTATGCGCACTACCTCTCATCCTTAGCAAGTGGTGACTTCAAGTTCGAACCCCTAAAGGCTAAGCCGAAGAACGGCAAGAGCTGGAGCAAAAATAAAGAAAGGAGAGCCCAGCGCAAAGCTACAGGCAAAGGCCGACATAGCGAAACTCAACAACGAAATGACGAGGAGGATGCTCCGAAGAGTAACGGTGAGGCAGACTCCTCGGCCAACGAAGAGCAACCAGCTAACCGCAGACGCATTGAGGTCATACTTTCTCAGGAAACCTTGTCGTCGGACGATGAGAACGATGACACACCTGTACTCGAAGATTTGAGAGATGTTCTGAAACGAAAGTTCGAATCCGAAAATAGCAACAGCTCCACGCGCAATAATCTCCGAACAACGTTGAATGCACGTAAGTCACAGCGTATCTCGGGAGTTGACCCCGATCCCGAAGAACGCTCGAACGGCGACCTTCGGGAAAAACTCAATGTAGGAGCATGCGATCTTCGAATCCGTCTCAATCGTTCGAAGCCCACTGACCTCCGAAGGCGTTTGGAGCAAACTAAGATGTCAAGCAACGACACTCCATCGTCAAAAAACGACAGCAGCGTACCAACCGATTTACGCGCCTTCTTAGACTCCAAGCAGGTACAAACGCGACGTCAACTAAATGTCATCATGGGCGGTTCTCTTCCTTGCGGCAACTCTGTTCGCTCCGTCAAGGATTACCGTCGGCAGGTCGCGACTTCGCAGAGATGGCCGACTAGGCCGCCAAAACACCCTCCGATAACGTTTTCGCCGGATGACGCTGAGGGGATTCATGTACCCCACAACAACCCTCTTCTTGTAGTTCTTGGAATTGGGGAGTACGACGTCACCAAGGTCCTCATCGATACAGGAAGCTCCGTCGACCTCATCTTCCGAGGAACTCTGCAAAAGATGGGAGTCGATCTCGACAACACCAAACCATCCTCCAGAACATTAACCGGCTTCAACGGATCCTCCGAAACAATACTGGGAACAATCCGCCTTCCGGTACGCGCACGTGGAGTCACTTGAACTGTCAAGTTTGCCGTTGTAAGCACGAAGGCCCCTTACCACGCTATACTTGGAACCCCCTGGATACATTCAATGCAGGCCGTTCTATCTACTTATCACCAGTGCGTCAAGTTCCCCGGTACGGACGAAAAAATCAAAACACTGCGAGGAGATCAAAAAGCCGCTAGGGAACTCCTAGTCGCCACAGTTAAACACCAACGATCGTCTTTATCGGTTAACTCTGTTACTCCTCCAACCTATAAAGCCTGCTCCCAAGAGGCGAAATTCTGGAGTTACCTATTGACGATACCGATCCAAGCCGGACCGCAAGGATTGGTGCGTATCTGTCTGAGGATATGCAGCGGTCAGTTCTCAACTTTCTCAAGGCGAATGTATCCACATTCGCGTAGTCCATGTCAGATATGAAAGGAATCGATCCGACCATAACAACTCACGAACTAAACGTCGATCCGACAGTCAAGCCTATCCGACAGAAGCGATGCAAGCTCGGTCCTGATAGGTCAAAGGCTGTAAACGAAGAGGTCGACCGGTTGCTCGGCGCTGGCTCAATTGCTGAGGTGCGCTACCCTGAGTGGTTAGCAAATCCAGTAGTCGTCAAAAAGAAGAACGGGAAGTGGCGCGTCTGCGTCGACTTCACAAACATAAATAAAGCTTGCCCAAAGGACAGTTATCCTCTTCTCAACATCGACCGTTTAGTCGAGTCCACGGCTGGAAACGAGATGCTCACCTTCATGGACGCTTTTTCTGGGTACAACCAAATCATGATGCACCCCGACGATCGCGAAAAAACGGCATTTATCACGGATAGAGGAACCTACTGCTATAAGGTCATGCCATTCGGTTTGAAGAACGCAGGAGCAACCTACCAACGGCTTGTGAACAAAATGTTCGCAGACAAGCTGGGCGTCACCATGAAAATATACATCGACGATATGCTTGTCAAGTCAATACACGTTGCTGATCACCTCTGTCACTTGCAAGATTGCTTCGAAACTCTCAACAAATACGACATGAAACTGAACCCAGCAAAGTGCACGTTCGGGGTTTCCTCAGGCGAGTTCCTTGGATACATAGTCACGTTGCGGGGAATCGAAGCCAACCCGAAGCAGATCTCCGCGGTCCTGAACCTCCGGAGCCCAAAAAACAGTAGAGAAGTGCAACGGCTTACGGGTAGGATAGCTGCACTCAACCGGTCATCTCCAGATCCATCGACAAATGCTTGCCATTCTACGACCTTCTGCGAGGTAACAAAAGGTTTATCTGGGACGAGAAATGCGAGGAGGCATTTACCCAACTCAAGCATTATCTAACAACACCACCCGTTCTCGCCAAGCCAGATATCGGCGACGTTCTATCTCTTTACGTTGCAGTGTCACAAGCAGCAGTCAGTAGCGTTCTAATAAAAGAGGATCGTGGTGAGCAAAAGCCAATCCAGAGAAGATGGCACTGGCGGTCGTTGACGCGGCGAGAAGCTTCGCCCTTACTTTCAGTCACATTCGGTGGAAGTATTAACCGACCAGCCCCTCCGAACAATACTTCAAAATACAAACAGGTACGGAAGACTAACGAAGTGGGCTATCGAACTAGGTGAGCTTGATATCACTTACAAGAACAGAACCGCAGCGAAATCTCAGGTTCTCGCAGACTTCTTAATCGAATTGGCCCCGGAGTTGGAGCAAGATCTCACACTCCCAAACCCAAACTGGACACATCATGTCGACGGATCTTCGACTAACAGGGGCGCAGGTGCCGGAGTTCAACTACAATCCCCAACCGGCGAACTAATCAAACAGTCTTTTAGCTTCGGCTTTCCAGCCTCGAACAATGAAGCAGAATACGAATCTTTGATAGCTGGACTCCGCTTAGCAAAAGCTGTCAAGGCCAAACGCCTAAGCGCCTACTGCGACCTACTACGACTCGCAGTTAGTCGCCAGTCAGTTTAGCGGCGATTACGACGCCCGCAACGATCGCATGGATGCCTACCTCAAGATAGTACAGGGCTTAGCCGCAGAGTTCGAATTCTTCGAACTCGTCAAAGTTCCCAGAGGAGAAAACGTCTGCGCCGACGCCCTTGCAGCCCTTGGAAGCAAGCTTCGCGACCAAGTTAAACGAACTAGTCCAATACACTGCATTGAGAAGCCGAGCATCGATATCTCTACGGACCAAACCATCGTCATTGCCCCAATCACCAAAACCGACACGCTCGTTACTGATGAATTCGGCTCCGACTGGCGAACTGAGTTCAACGACTATCTATCAAAGGGGGAACTTCCAACCGAGAAATGGGCAACCCGCCGACTAAAAACACGCAGTGCCCATTATGTCGTTCTAGACAACGAACTCCATCAGTGGACTGCGAGTAAAGTACTCAAATGTATCCATGGTGAAGAAACGGTCAGGGTTATGGCCGAAACACACGAAGGCGCTGGAGGAAACCACTCGGGCGGACGAGCATTAGCAATCAAAGTGAGAAGCCTAGGCTTCTTCTGGCCGACGATGAACGCAGATTGCGAGTCCTACGCCAGAAGCTGCGACAAATGCCAACGGCACGCACCAAACATCCATTGTCCAACTGAAATGTTACGAACGACGGTCGCGCCGTACCCGTTCATGCGATGGGCAATGGATATCATAGGACCTCATCCATGCTCCCGACAGCGGCATTTCATTCTCGTCCTCACTGATTACTTCACCAAATGGATCGAAGCTGAAGCCTACGCTCAAGTCACCGACAAAGAAGTCCTTGGGTTCGTCTGGAAAAACATTACCTGCCGTCACGGTCTACCATACGAAATCGTTACTGATAATGAGTCACAGTTCATGTCAGGCAACTTCAAGGAGTTTTGCAGCAAATGGAACATTCGTTTGAGCCCATCTACCCCTCGTTACCCACAGGGAAACGGCCAAGCGGAATCCTCCAACAAGCTCATCATCGACGGCATTAAGAAACGTTTAGACCTGAAAAAGGGTCATTGGGCCGACGAACTCGACGGAGTTCTATGGAGCCACCGCACAACACCACGAGGGTCGACCAAATCAACACCTTTCTCTCTTGCATACGGTGTAGAGGCTATAGCTCCCGCAGAAGTTAATGTTTCAAGCCTCCGACGCTCGACAATGCCCCAGTACGTCGAACTCAACAAGGAGATGCTGCTTGATGCCCTCGACGAAATTGAAGAACGACGGGACCAGGCTCTGCTGCGAATCCAAAACTATCAACATCAGATAGAGAGTTACTATAACAAAAAGGTCCGAGCCAGACCCCTTGAACTCGGTGACTTTGTCATGCGTAAAGTGTTTGAGAACACTAAGGAACTGAACGCCGGCAAACTCGGCACTAGGTGGGAAGGACCTTACAAAATCATCAAAGTTGTGAAACCAGGAGTCTACCGACTTCAAACGTCAAGTGGAGAAGAAGTGCCTAGAGCATGGAACTCAATGCATCTAAGACGCTTCTACTCTTAAAAAAAAAAAAAAAAAAACCGAGTAGATGCACCTCCGCGGTCACTTCTACTCGACCGAGTAAATGCGCTTCCAACGGCCACTTTCACTCGGGAAAAACGAACTACGAATGGCTTGATCCTCAACCGAGGTACGTAGGCAACCTTAACCGGTCCAGCTGTAACTAGGGGTGGGCACTTCGGTTATTTTATCGGTTCAATTCGAGTTCAGTTCGGTTTGGTTAGTTCGGTTCTAGAATTTTTTCAGCTGAAGTAAACCATAGTTAGTTTGGTTTGGATCGATTTCGGTTCGGTTATGTTTGGTTCGATTTATATTCGGTTTGGTTTGTATTCGATTCGGTTTGTATTTCGGTTCGGTTTAATCGAGTTTCTCTTAGTTTATTTATTGTACAAGAAATCATGTTTTAATACATAAATGTATGGTTGTCATGAAATAACCACGTTGGTCATAATAAAAATATGTAATACATAAGCTAAAAGAATAGTTTGATGTTTTCACTTTTGAGTTGTATAAATATATGTAACAAATTCTTAGAATTTGATAATAAAAATCTCACCTAAAGTTATTAAAATTGACACCACCAAAAGGAAAAATAGACAGGAAGGAGACGCAGAAAAGAGACGATGCGGAGAACTTTTGTTTTTAAATAGACTTGGTTTATGTTTTAATTTTAGGGTTTAAAAGTATACGCTATTGAAAAAAAATTAACATGGAAATTATGTGGGCTTAATGATGAATATTACAAAAGTTAGACGAAGTGTCATGGAAATCAAATTATATTAGGATTTCTTTCGTGCAAAAGGAAATTACGTTGGCTTAATCTTAGGATTTTAATATCTTGATATTACTAATATTTTTAATTTAAATAACTATAAAAACACTTCGGTTTATCGGTTCGGTTCGGTTTAAACCGAACTGAACTGAACCGTTCGGGTTAGGAAAATCTTCAACCGAATGATTTGAAATGGACTTTGGTTTGGTTCGAATCGGTTTCGGTTCGGTCGGTTCGATCGGTTCCATTTTTTTGCCCACCCCTAGCTGTAACAAAACCAAAGTCAAAATCTTGTTCTTTGTTTCGACTCCAATCGAGTAAATACCGATTGTCGAACCCAACGGCTCCCGTACCTCCAGCAGGGGGTACGCGGACACTCACGTTCCATCTCCTAGCTATGTCCTGATCAGACACTTAGCCTAAGGACCAAACGGTCGCGAGTCACATGTGCCCAAAGAGCACTGAACGACCAAACGGAGTGAATCTTTAACCTTTTCTCGACTAAACGCGTAACGGATTAGCTACCCATTTACTCGATAGTCTTTGAGAAAACGCGTAAAAAGAACCTTCTACTCTTAGATTCAGTCTCTTGTTTTCAAAGTAGAAAAACGCGTCTAGACGTTATCTCAATCGAAACACGACAAGAACTGAACAAAGTCCCTTAGCGGGTTGTGTCATTATCTATTTGCAAAAACCAAAGGTCAAGAATCTATTGTCTCTAGGCGAACATATCGCGAGACTCAAAAGATAACTGAAATTTACTTAGACAAGTTGCAAGTACAGATTGGGAACACAACAACCCGCAAATCTAAAAATCTGCTTGAAAACAGCGACTTACCGATAAAATAAAAGTACGTCTAGTAATACAACAACATGGTTTATCAAGACCACAAACACAAAAAGAAACACAAAAAGAACAAAGGAGACACAGGCAAAGCGTCAAGGTGCAGAATCTTGACTGACTGGGTCTTCAGTAGCAGCAACAGTCGGGTCATCCACCCGAGTAGGAACATGGACAAGAGAGGCCACAGCAGGAGGCGAAGGAACATCTTTATTCCCGACTTCATTGGTCGTCTCTTCCTCGATTAGCTGCGACGGCGACGTCTCCTCGACTCTATTGTCTTCCTCCTCTTCAGTCTTCTCGTCCTTCAGAAGAAGAATCCGAGATGAGGACAGGATCCTCGATGCCCACGTTCCCGGTCTCTTCCTCTCGAACCGGAGTGTTGCTTATCTCAAGGTTTTCCTTCCCGGGGACCTCCTCCAGGTTCTCGTTCTCTAGACGTTCACTGATGTGCCCTGGTTTGTGGATCAGTCCATTGGAGCCAACCAGCATGGAGATCAGGACGTTCTGAACAATTTGATCGAGGTTCGTTCATCCGACCGTACCGATCAGACTGACCGAGCCGTCCCGCGAACGTCCCGATTGGAGCTTCGGCTGGAACCACGTCCAGACGACCTAACCGACCGAACCACAGCCCGTCTTCCCGGACCAACTCGACATTCTAAAACCCACGGTCGAGCCAGACTTAGCTTGGGTCGTGAAGAAACCAAAGACGGACATGCATTCTTATCTGGCGGACCATCCGGACAGTCTCGCAAGCGTCCTTATCTTTACCCCGTGCATCCATCTGGTTCGGATGAACCTGGACAGTAGCCGAAGGGTTTCCTTGACCAGAACGTGAACCGAATGGTCATCTTTGACTAATCTGCATTGAAGACTGAGTCTTTGACTCATTAATAATATTCTAGTCAATGTTTCTATTTTCTATGCCTTGTTTTCCCACAATTCTCTTTAATTCTCTTTGACTACAAGTAGTATAAATATGTAGTCCCTTTGATGAATAAAATCAGTTCATTTTGGTTGTTTATTTTCGATTATTCTTTTCTCTGAGTGAGAGAGAGAGTTCTTAGCTAGTTCATCGGTTTGAACCGGCTTGTTGATTTGGTGGTCAGCCAATCATCTTTTGTGTCGTTTGGTGGTTAGCCAACACACCTTCATCGTTTCTTAGGTGGTTAGCCTTAGATCGTGGTATATCAAGAGTCATTACGCATCTCTTGACGATCCATTCATTACATTCCAGTTCCAGAAGTGTCATCGCCTTCTCGGTTCATATCAAACACCCGGCCAAAGCCATCCTTCCCGTTTTGGGCGTATCAACTTGAAATGATGCGCCACGAATCAGCAGCAGAAACAAATTAAGAAGTTTTGGCTTATGGGTTTGCGATTAATCGAGATGAGCTTGAAGTATATTGCAAATGTGTTTATGAACATGTATCCGCCCAAAGAAAGAAAGGCCCAACAAGAAATTATAAGTGATGGTAGTATAATATATCAATCTGACGGCAATTCAGAGACTGTCGACCATGTGGAAGCACGAGATCAGCCAAAGAGTTTGGCGACCACAATCTTTCAATTTCGGTCAAGTCAAGACATTTATGATTTTTGGTCAATTCAAGGTCTTTGGTAAGTCTTCCTTGTTTTTATAAGTTGCTAATTTCTATGTTTGACTAGTCTTTTGTATTCCAACCCTTTGTATGCTTTGCCTATTATTTAAAGGCCATTTGATCAATGAAATAAAATAAGCTTTGATTATTATTTTTGGGACCTTGAGATGGATTCTCACTTCTTTCTTGGTGTGGTTAGCTCCAAGTAAACACCTCTTTCCTGTTGGACTTGTGCGTCATATCAAGCAACAGATCGAGATTGCTTCTTTGTTGGACCGGTGCGTCACATCCGGCAACAAATTGGCTTAGGGAATATCAGCAGCCTTCCGCATCTGCTGTGCGACCCTTCAATCCACCATTTCTTCCTTTGTTGGACTTGTGCGTCATATCAAGCAACAATCGAAGCTCGGTAGTATCAAGAGACTCTCCGCCCCTCTTGTGTCACCATTCAATCCACCAGTTCTCCCTTTTGGCGAGTTCATATCCTTAAGACCGATTGAGTGATCCTTTCCCTAATTTAGGATGTATCAAGTGGTATCAGAGCCACTCAACCGGTACTTGTCTGTTCATTTTTCTCATCTTTCCAACTTCTTCATCCATCTTCTACCTTTCATCTTCTTTTCTTTATTAAAAAAAAAAGAGTTCTACGGAAAGTCAAGAGACCATCCCATCTGAAGCTAAAGAAAGATAGATTTGAGGGCAAATCTTTTTAAAGGAGGAGGGAATGATGCGCCACGAATCAGTAGCAGAAACAAATTAAGAAGTTTTGGCTAATGGGTTTGCGATTAATCGAGATGAGCTTGAAGTATATTGCAAATGTGTTTATGAACATGTATCTGCCAAAAGAAAGAAAGGCCCAACAAGAAATTATAAGTGATGGTAGTATAATATATCAATCTGACGGCAATTCAGAGACTGTCGACGTGCTCAGCCGGGACCGACGTGACATCGACCAGTGGCTCCTCTGATGGCTCCTCGGTAATTTCGAGCGAAGTGATGACCTGAGAAACCGCCCTGGTCCGATCAAATTTACGTTTGATCCTTATGGATCAAACGACGCTCTAAATCTGTCCTCGACGAAACGAGAAGGGAGAACCAGCGGAGAAAGAGTGAGGTCGCTATCAGACAGCGGACCTGCACAAAGCTTCGTAGCCTCCGCCTCGTAAAGTTTCTTCTGCTCGGCAAAAACGTCGATCATTTCTTGCGGGATCTCCGTCCCGCTTGCCTTTATCATCTCAAGGCACTTCTTCGTCCCCGAAGCTTGACCGTACATGTTTTTCGCCTTCCCAAAGGCGTCCAAGCGAATAAAATGGTCGCGCACACGACCAAAGCAGCGGTTTGCCTTCTCGACCATAGCAGCTTCGACCCTTTCCCTCTCACAAGTAACCTCAAGCCCCCGGGAGTCGCTCAAGCGTTGCCTCTCTCCAATCAATTTCTCAACTGCAGCGTCCCTTTCCTCGAGTAGCTCAGTCTTCTCCTTCTCAAGGGTCGCAGCCGCTTGCTCCAAACGGGTGTTCTCTCGGACAAGCTTTTTCTTGGCCGCGCCGGCGGATTTGAGCTTACCCTCCAGCTCTTCGAACTTCACTCGAAGAACTTCTTTCTCCTTCGCAGCCTTCTCGTTAGCCTTCTTATGCTCAGCCCTTACCCTTTCAATGGCCTTCAACCTTGCTTGAGTGAGCTTCTCCGAAGATCCCAACTGGATCATCGTTTGCTTCAGGGCGCTGTCGTATTTCTCAACAAGGAAGTTCATGCTCCCGTCACTCTGCAGAACGACAAACACGGACCACGTGAGATGGATGAACCCAATAAATCGAGGAAGGAGATAAAAGGTGAAAGGTAGCGCAGATACCCGCGCTCTCGAGGAAGCAGCGTCGATGTACTTATTCTTGAAGTAAAGGTCTTCCAATTGCGGCATCTCCTTCGTCCCACCACGAATTTGACACGTCAGCTCTGCGCACCTAAGGGGATTAAGGATCAGGGGAGTTATCTTGTTGTAGGAAAACTCGACGCGATCGGGGAATTCAATCCTCTTTCTCTTCGCTACGGAACCTTCAGATCCAGATCTTTTTCTCGCAGGAGAGTCTGGAGTAGACCTCGCGGGCTCGCCACCAGAACTTCATTCTCGCGAGCAGGTTTGATACGACCAAAATAAGGATCACTCTTTTGGTAAGGTTGATATGAACTCAGATCCGAGAGGATTGAGAACTGATGGATCGAGGGGTGACACTAAAGGTTGCGGAATAGCCCAAAGATACTACCAGACTTCGATCGTTGCCGGATGTGACGCACCGGTCCAACAAAAGAAGGATCGAAACTTGGAGATAACCTCACCAAGAAACTAAGAAGTGTTCTAAACAAAGAACAATGAGAGAAACTCATAAAAAGGGAAAAACAATATGTTTTATTTCGTGGCTCTAAGGCCTTATTTATAGGATTACAAGTTGTAGAGATCCAAAGAAAAATATGCTAAAAACAAGACATTGGAAATAGAAACAAAGACTTGACTAAATAAAGTCTTTGACTGAAACTTGGACTACCTCTTCATATAGCCACGACCAGGACTTTGAAAGGAGAAGAATATACTCCTGATATGGGCCAAGACATGTCCCTTTGAGGCCTGGTCGAAATCCATCTTTTCCCTTAGCCAATATTTATCGGTTTCTCCATTTGGCCCAAACAAGTTCGTTTTTGAATTTTTTTGAAAACCATCAAGCCCAATGCTTTCTTGAACATTTAGAACATGAATAATAACTTTTGTCATGATTGAATTGACCATTGGTTCATCAGAAACAAGGTTAGCCATTTCGAGCTTCTCGGGTGGTCTGAATTCGCGAGAACTGAAGATCACCTGATTTGTAAATAGCATAACTATCACATATGAACTCCGTTTGATCTGATTCTTCTTCAAGGAGCTACGTAATTGAGTTGAGAACATTCTCCAAGTGATTTCATGCGTAGAAGCCTCGTGGTTTGGAAGATATGAGTCAAACAATGAACATATATCTTTACTGCTTTCCATGATCAAGCCATGCATGCCTGTTTTGCCCGGTGCGCTAGCCCACGGCACATCAAGGTTTTCCTCCTTTCCTCTGACAGGTTTTCAGGAGTGCCGCTGGCCTCCCCAACAGCGTCGACTAAGGCCTCGTCAGCAGCGTTCGCGTCGGAGGTAGAGGGACGGGGCTCTGCCTCGACAGACCTCTTGGTTCTCTTCCTCGGGTGACCATCTGATGCCGCCCCGACTAAAACAGTCTCCTGCCCTTCTGCCCCGCCACGAGACCTTTTCCTCCCATCCTTCTTCTTTTTGGCCTTCAAACCCTCAAAAGTCGCATCGAGGGAAGCAGACTCTTCGAGAGGAACCTCGTCGGTCGCTCCCACTTTAGTCCTTTTGGTCTTTTTCTTCTTCTTGGGACCTGAAGCAGAAGTCTCTGCCCTGCCCCCCTGATCAATTGCAATAGGGCCTTCCTCTCTGAAGGCTCCTTCTTTGGAGGCCCTTCTCGGGAGGTTCCACCACCTTCAGAAGTGACGTCGACTCCAGAATTAGACGGTCCCTGAGAATCGACTGTAGTCGATTTCTTCGTGAGCGGTTGCAACTTCCCTTTTAACAGGGCGCTTAGATCCGGAACTCCACCCATTTCTCTGGCTTTGTCGAGAAGTCTCTGTTGTTTGCGAGTAAACAAAGGGAGGCGCGACTTACGGGGACCGGGAACGCAAGGAAGCCTCGACTCCCAATCAACTACAAAAGCAGAGAATCAACATGAAAAATCGCAAAAGGAAACTCGAGTAGGCCCTAAACGCAATCAGCAGGCTTACCTCTAGCGATCCTAGCTTGCTGACGACGTATCCACTCCCGACTGAGATCCGGCCAACGAAGATGACTATGCGCCGCGATCGCTTGAGCACTTTCGAAAAACTTCTCGGGGTAGGCGATCGTATTCGGATGACGAACTGCAAACACAAGGATAAGAAAAGTTAGGACTAACGACTAAAACGAAACTCCAACAGACGAGTCTCTACCGAGTTGCCGATTCCACAGAACGCGGTAGTCGTGCCCCGGCGGCTCTTCAAAAGCATGTTCATCAGATTTCACAAAGAAATACACGCGTTGCCAATCATGCGTCTTATTTGGATGACCGGTCAAGACGTTGTAGTTCGAACGCATTTTCACCGAGAAGATCCCGTTTGGCTCCGCCTTCGTGAAAGTCAACTCCTCGAAGACCCTCACGCTCATTGAGATGTTCATCTCAGCTGCCATTACCATTAGCATGACGGCTATTCGCAGCGACCCGTTCAAAAGTTGAGAGATGGCGATGTCTCAGTGGAATGCATAAGACATCACTAACCGAGGAATCGGGAACCATACCTTCGTATGATCCCCGAAATAGGACTCATACACGCATTGGTAACCAACCGGAGGCGACCAGGGACGCTGCTCGGCAGACGGAATGATGTAAGTAACGCCAGCACCGCCGCTCGCCCTTAATAGATCCCTCACGGTATAATGAGAAGCAGAAGATCCAAACACGTTCCCCCACGACTGAGCCCGCGGGTCCCGTAGCAGTCCGGGTGGCAGCGGACCTAGCTCTTCGAAGATCCCACCAGGATGATAAATAGTTGGGCGACAGTCTATATGGTCGAAACAAACTCTCTTGCGAACCTGTCTCGAAGGCGTCGGAGACCGACCAGACTCATCAGTGTCGCCACGTTCGGAACCAGTCGCAGTATCGCCTTGGTCTCTCCCTCCATCCTCACTTCCGCTCACATCACTGTTCCCGACTTCAAGACGCTGAGATAGAGTTATATTCTCCGTGTCCCGAAGAGCATCGCGATGAATCAAGTCGAAATCGTCCAGTGGACTACCGGTCGCTGACACATCTCTGGTCGGGCTCGGAGAATCTGCGATGTTCCCTTTCTCTTCTCGCGACAATCGACTTCTCGGAGGCATGTTTCTTAACTCAGGGGACGACTACAACCGCCGAACGATACCAACGAGTCTATACGAAGAAAAACCTATCTAGAGAAAGAAAGTAAAAGTAGAGAGAAGGGAGAGAAAACGGGATACCTGAATCTGCAGAGAAGAATGACGAATGCAAAGGAGAGAGACCTATTTATAGCAAAAACGAAGGCACGTTCCCCGAGCACAATTATTAGGTCTACAAAGGCCTAAATGGGCCTCAAAAGGCCGCCTAAATGCCCAGAAACCTACTCGCGACGGTTCGGTTTCTCGCTCGAACCGATTTTCAATCAGGTTGTCAGGCCGGAATCAATCCATGGTCTTGATTTAAACCGGTCCCCGGTTAACCAGCAAAACCGATCCCCGTCGCTTTATCCAAGATGATCTATCACCCGAGTAAATTGTACCCTACTATAAAAGCAGGTAGGCAAGTAAGCGAGTCAAGCGCTACTCTGAGCGACCAGAGACACCTATAGAACACCACGCGGCTAAAAGCACATACCAACGACTAAACGGGAAGGGTTATCCCTTGTATTAGAGTCTGCTATCCGAATAAACCTGACCCACAAATTCACTGAGACCGCCATGTCGCTCACAAGTGAACTGGGGGGGGACTTATTGTAGGAGATGGATTACACCCCTCTACAAGGCCCATCGAATAACAGGCCCTTATCCAGCAAGTCAGATCGGTTTGGTCGGCTCGGCGGCCAAACCTATCGGCTCGACCTTTGAGTACTTTTAGCCGGTCGAGTAAGCCGACCAAAAGTACCCGGCTTGGAGGGAGCCTTGTCCAGGCCCGCATACTCGGCCTCTCGCATCAAGGCCCAAAGAGGTACGAAATTAGGGCATCAAGGGCAGGAGTCCTATAAAAAGGGAAGGGGAAGCAACAAGGAGGGGACTTTTGGCACCATAAAACAGACTGAGTGGCTAGATCTAGGGTTTTTAGGCGATCTCTTTGATCTTGTTGCTCTTTGATCTTGTTGCTCTTTCACTTTCCTATCACTCTTGTAACCCTTCAGTTCAAATCTAATAAAACGTCTTTAGTCATCCCATCTCAGACTTTAATCATTTTAGTCGACTGAATCCCGTTCAAACAAAAACTGTTTTAATTCTGAATGGTAATTTAAAGAAGCAAGGGTATCTCAGTCATCAGAAGCTGGTAAGACACCCAAGGTCAGAACAAAGCAACAAGATAGTAGTCCTTTCTACATCTGTGTTGATAATTTAGAGTAGCGTTATTAAACAGCTTATGCTATTTTACTGTAGAAAGCAATCAACACGTTCAACAAAGGAAGCTAGTCTATAGTACTTGGGCATCTCATCGCACACCGCCAACAAGCAAGAAAATGAAAAAGAAAAAAAAGAAAACCAAACAAAATACCAGATAACAACTAGAAGAAAACAGGATTCGTAATCATGAACAGCACAAGAACATCAATGTACAAAGTGAGAAGAGAAACATCTTACCAGGACAGCTTCATTTGATTTAGTCCTTGTCCACAATGAGAGCTTGTCTTGCTTTTGGCGCACACTAGCAACAAGACCACAAATCTCATCTGCCTCATCGAATTGCTCTCCAATCAAAGCCATCAACTGCCGCCCAATGACGAGAGAGAGAAATAGACATTAGGACATAAGGCACAATTGTCTAAAGACAAAAAACAGTAAAAGGGAAGACGATATTACAGTTTCAAGCCAAGCCTTGTCTAAAGCTTGCTTCCTGCTGTTGGCAACAACATAAGTCCACTTTCCGCCATTAGCACACTCTGGATCTTCCCACTTGGGCTCAACACCAGCTTTGAACATGTGAATTTCAGCATTCGGCGTCAATTTGCTGGGGATGAATATAGTCTCGTGCAAACTGCAAAACGCATGCCAGAAGAAGTTAATCGAAGCAATCTAACGAGGCATTCAGATCTAACTTTACCATGAATCTCACAGATCGATACAAAGCCTAAAAATGAGGAAATGAAGGAGGAGAAGAAGGAAGACACACCCCCAGAAATCTTCGACAGTGTCGAAGGTACAGGCTTTACGAAGGGAAGCTCCCCAGGCAGCGCCTTGCTCTTGCTTAGATTGGTTATCGAACCAGAAACACCATTTTCTTTCGAGCTTATGAGGCTGCTTCTCCGTTACTTCCGCCGCCGCAAGGGCTTCTTCGTTCACATCCTCGGTCGCCATATTCTTCGCAACTTGTGAATGAGAGAGAGATTTGGAATGTTACTTTGAAGACTGTCATTAATGCCGATTTGGGTCAATTCGGGCCGGTACGCTAGAGACCATTATTTTAATTTTATTTGATTGTAACTAATTATTATAAACATCATTAAAACTCAATAAAATTATATTTGTTATTTTCTCTTTTTTCAAGAAAAGAAAATATTGTGGCCGTTGGTTTTTGCCGCCGCCGGTTACCGCCCTTCTCCTTTTGTTTTTTGATTGTAAATACTTTCGATCTTTGATCGAACTTGCTTTTCGCTTAGGCGATTTTTATCTTTCGTTAGGTAATTTTGGTGTGCTAGGTTTTAACCACATCAGAACTGCATAAATTTGTGTTCACAAATCATCTAATTTTGTGTTCTTCTTCTCTATCGATTATGCACATATTACTTCATAAAGGAGTAAATCTCTACTCATCTTTGAATGGATCTGTGATCGGTGAAAGAGTAAAGTATCCTTGAAGGAAAGGAAGACTCTGATGATGAATTTATTTTAGTTGATGTAAGGGGATAGTAGAGTCGGCATCGTTGTATGGTCCGATAAAAAATCCTCACTAAATTAATTGAGTCTTTTCTCTGTTTCTATCAATTGGTATAGATAGGAGTCTTGGATCCAAACAACGGCTGTGGTGAAAGATTGGAGGTCAAAGAGTGCTCTTTGGAAGCTTTGTGGCGGTGAAGATGATATACAGACGGTGGTTTGATGCAGAGAACTGCCGACGGTGGAAGACTCCGGTTTGCATGCTTCATTTGCGCCACGTTTCTTGACCTTTTTATTTTGTGCTTACACGTATAAAATATTTTTGCTCATGTGTTTGTACTCCTCTGCCTTCGGGCTTATGAAATGCAAAAATCGATAAAAAAATACATTTTTAATTGTTTTTTTTAATAAACAAATCTAATATTATAATTCTGATAAATTTATATATTATTTTTAATTTAAAATTTTCAAAATAAAAATTAGCTATTTTAGTTATTATTTTTTTTTAACTATTTTTATGACAAAAATTTAAAATATATTATTAGAGTAAATTGCCTTTAACCAGCTTAGAAAGTGGAAACGAAAACAATTAATATCTCCGGCAGAGGCGTGAAGAGTTTTCGTAAGTCGTAGTCCATGATTCTTTCAATTCTACATGGCACGCAATTTACTCTATCCAGATATAAAACGCATGCCGTTTAATGAATCAATCTACTTAGGCCTGGACGTTCGGATATCCGTTGGCATTCGGGTAGGGTTTTTCGGATTTTCAAATTTTTGGGTTTACGCTTCTAGGTTTCATACTAAAATTTTATTAGTACGGGTCGGGTTCGGATAATAACACTTCGGGTTCGGTTCAAAATTGTATTGCATCATAAAACCCATAAAGTAATCATATATCGTACGGGTTCGAGTTATATCGGTTCGGTTCGGATATAACCAAAGTGAAAAATAATTTTTTTGAAGTAAAACATAAATAAAAACATCTAAATTAAATAAAAATTAATCTATCACATATAAAATTGATAAAATAACAATAAAATGTTAAATCAAACATGAAAACAAACATCATTTGTAAAAAATATGTATTGTCTTATAGAGAGTCGACTTTTTATTTCAATGAGCAAATTATAAAATACTTATTTATAACTAATTGTATACTTAAAGCATTTATTAGAATTTTAATATTTATTATTATATATAATATTACCACAAATATTGAATTTGATAATTGGAATACTTATATATATTTCAAAATATTTATATTGACTATTAATTTTGAATTTTTTGGATTACCAGTTCGGGTTCAGATATATTTTGTACCACCCTACAAGATCCGTTCGGGTATTTTTACGTTTCGGGTCGGATAACGGATCTGGTTTTTCTGTTCGGATTTCGGGTTCCGGATTTTATGCCCAGGCCTAAATCTACCCATTTCCTCTCCGCTCTGGGATTGATTCTTCTCTCACTAACCAAAGAAAAGATGCAAACTCTCGAATAAATCGCAGGAAACGGAATCCTATCCGAGTAGAAGAAAGAAAAAATGTCATCAGGTAGCAATTCGGGAAGCTGTTCAACTCGATCCAGAAACAACTCTCGGGTTACTTCACAAGTCCTCGCTGATGCAAAGCTCCACGGGAGTTTCGAGGAATCGGAGCGTTTATTCGACTACTCAGCTTCAATTAACGTGAACATGCCGACCTCCTCCTCCTACGACATCCCTTCTTCTTCAGACGTCTCATCTTACTTACAGAAGATTCAGAGAGGGATGTTGATTCAGCCCTTTGGTTGCTTAATCGTCGTTGACGACAAAACCCTCAAAGTGATTGCCTTCAGTGAGAACACGCAAGAGATGTTGGGTTTGACTCCACATACTGTGCCTAGCATCACAGAGCAACGTGAAGCGCTGAGTATCGGAACTGATGTGCAATCTCTGTTTCAGTCTCAAGGCTCTTCTGCTTTACAGAAAGCTGCTGACTTTGGTGAGATTAGTATTCTGAATCCTATCACGCTTCACTGCAGGACTTCAGGCAAGCCTTTTTATGCCATTCTCCATCGAATTGAACAAGGTCTCGTTATCGATTTGGAGCCAGTCAGTCCTGATGAGGTCCCAGTCACTGCTGCTGGTGCGTTGAAGTCATACAAGCTCGCTGCTAAATCCATTTCGAGGTTGCAGGCATTGCCTAGTGGGAATATGTCGTTGCTCTGTGACGCTTTGGTCAAGGAAGTTAGTGAGTTAACCGGTTATGATAGGGTGATGGTTTATAAGTTCCATGAAGATGGGCATGGGGAAGTGATTGCTGAGTGCTGTAAGGCAGACTTGGAACCTTATCTTGGGTTGCATTACTCGGCTACCGATATACCACAAGCCTCTAGATTTCTCTTTATGAGAAACAAGGTTAGGATGATTTGTGATTGTTCGGCTGCTCCAGTTAAAGTAGTCCAGGACAAGAGTCTCTCACAGCCGGTTACTCTCTCTGGATCTACTCTGAGAGCTCCTCATGGCTGTCACGCGCAGTATATGAGTAATATGGGCTCAGTGGCATCCCTTGTTATGTCCGTAACGATCAATGGTAGTGATAGTGATGAGATGAACAGAGATTTGCAGACAGGCAGAACATTATGGGGCTTAGTGGTTTGCCATCACGCAAGTCCTAGGGTCGTCCCGTTTCCTCTGAGATATGCCTGTGAATTCTTGACTCAGGTGTTTGGCGTGCAGATCAACAAGGAAGCGGAATCAGCTCTTCTGTTGAAAGAGAAGCGTATTTTGCAAACTCAGAGTGTGCTATGTGACATGCTTTTCCGCAATGCACCTATAGGTATAGTCACTCAGTCTCCAAATATAATGGATCTTGTTAAATGTGATGGAGCAGCTCTTTATTACAGAGATAAGCTCTGGGCGTTAGGGGTTACTCCTACAGAGACACAAATTAGAGATATAATCGATTGGGTTCTTAAAAGTCAAGGAGGAGGAAACAGTGGCTTTACCACTGAAAGTCTAATGGAGTCTGGCTATCCGGATGCTTCCGTCCTCGGGGAGTCAATCTGTGGAATGGCTGCCGTACATATTACCCAAAAGGTTTTCCTTTTCTGGTTCCGCTCTGGCACTGCAAAACAGATCAAGTGGGGTGGTGCAAGACATGATCCTGATGACAGAGATGGTAAAAGGATGCAGCATCCTAGATCCTCGTTCAAGGCTTTTATGGAAATAGTCCGGTGGAAAAGTATGCCCTGGGATGACATGGAAATGGATGCTATCAATTCTCTGCAGCTGATCATAAAAGGCTCATTGCAAGAGGAGCATCCAGAGACTGTTGTGGATGTGCCGCCGTTTGTGGATAATAGAGTCCAGAAGGTGGATGAAATGTGCGTTATTGTGAACGAAATGGTGCGGTTGATTGACACAGCTGTTGTTCCGATCTTTGCGGCTGATGCCTCTGGTGTTATAAACGGTTGGAATTCAAAAGCGGCTGAGGTGACTGGGTTGGCTGTTGAACAAGCGATAGGCAAACCTGTATCAGATATCGTTGAAGATGATTCCGCAATAACCGTTAAGAACATGTTAGCATTGGCTCTCCAAGGTCAGTATTTGGAAGCAAATGTCGTTTGTGTTTTTTCCGGTTCCCTTTTATATTTAGTTTTCACAGATATTCATTCATAATACATAATAGGTAGCGAAGAACGTGGCGCCGAGATCAGGATCAGAGCATTTGGTCCTAAAAGGAAAAGCAGTCCTATTGAATTAGTCGTCAACACTTGCTGTAGCAGAGATACAACGAATAATGTTCATGGTGTGTGCTTCATTGGACAAGATGTTACAGGCCAGAAGACGCTTATTGAGAAGTATAGCCGCGTGCAAGGAGATTACGCCAGAATCATGTGGAGCCCTTCAACACTAATCCCACCAATTTTTATGACCACTGAGAATGGGTTATGCTCAGAGTGGAACGACGCGATGCAGAAGCTCTCTGGTATAAGGAGAGAAGAAGCTGTGAATAAAATGCTTCTTGGAGAGGTTTTCACCTCAAATGATTCATGCTGTCGACTTCAAGACCATGACACGTTGACTAAACTCAGAATAGCTTTAAATGCTGTGAGTTCTGGCCAGGATAACATGGAGAAGCTTTTATTTGGCTTCTACCATCGTGATGGTAGATTCATCGAGGCCTTGCTTTCTGCAAACAAAAGAACTGATATGGAAGGAAAAGTTACAGGGGTTTTATGCTTTGTGCAAGTACCTAGTCCAGAACTCCAATACGTTCTACAGGTTCAGCGAATATCAGAGCAGGCAATGGCCTGCGCTGTGAACAAAATGGCATATCTCCGCCAACAAGTGGAGAATCCAGAAAAAGCAATATCCTTCCTTCAAGATTTTCTACATTCATCTGGATTAAATGAAGAACAAAAGCAGCTCTTGAGTACAAGCGTGTCATGCAGGGAGCAGTTAGCCAAAGTCATAAGCGACTCAGACATAGAGGGAATCGAGGATGGGTACTACTGTAACCTGGATTCTTGTTTTTTTTTCCTGGTTGGATTGGATTGGTTACTATTTCTTGAATCTTCTGTTCTAATCCTGTTGCTTTTTGTTTGTTTGTTTGTTGATGTCTTTAAATCAGGTATGTGCAGCTGGGTTGCAGCGAATTCAGCCTTGAGGAATCCCTGGAAGCAGTTGTAAAACAAGTGATGGAGCTGAGCATAGAACGTAAAGTGCAGATCATCTGCGATTATCCTCAAGAAGTTTCGTTAATGAGACTGTATGGAGATTCCTTAAGGCTTCAGCAAATCCTTTCAGAGACACTCTCAAGCTGCATACGGTTCACTCCTGCATTGAAGGGATTGTGCGTATCATTTAAGGTAATGTCACGGATAGAAGCTATAGGGAAAAGAATGAAGAGAGTAGAGCTAGAGTTCAGGATAATACACCCGGCACCGGGACTGCCTGACGATCTGGTAAGAGAGATGTTTCAGCCTTTGAGGAAAGATACATCAAGGGAAGGATTGGGACTACACATAACACAGAAGATGGTGAAACTCATGGAGGGAGGAACGTTGAGATACTTGAGAGAATCGGAAATGTCAGCTTTTGTGATCCTCGCAGAATTTCCATTGATTTGAATGCAACTCTCCAAGGTCTCAATAAATAAATGAATAGATGATCGGACGTTATTGGGTTTCACATAAGTGTATGTTTTTCTTTTCACATAAATGTATGTTAGTTACTGTAACATAAATATAGGACGTTAATGTAATATACATATAGTTTACTCTTTTGTATTGATCAAAGTAACAAACACCCCGGGCAAGCATCAAACCAATGTCTCTACTATTTGATAAAAGTCACCAGAAATGTAAGACAGTAGATTAAAGATAACTCCAGAAAATATTAGCGGATTTAAGTGCAAACTGTTTTTTTTTTCTGAAGGAAAGATTATTGAACTGAGAGAACGAATGGACTGGTAGATAGTAATCAAAAAGAGAGAAAGAAGTATTAAACAAATTTATTTTTTAACTCTTTCTACATCTCTTTGGAAATTTGTGAGAATTTTGCAAGTACCATTTCACATTTTGGGAGAGTTTAAATTTACCAAAACGAAAAATTCACTGGGGAAATGGGAGAAGATTTGCTTATCGAGAGAGGGTGTGGGAACTGGATTCCATACGATTCATGAGTTTGATTTGGCCTTACTGGCTAAACAACTTTGGTGATTGGTCAAATTAGACATGTCAATTGGGGTCGAACACCTAATCCCGATCTTGCTGAGCCATATAAATTACCGGACTCGAGCTTAATTATATAAGACAAAAAATTGAACCTTTCGGGCTTAGCTCATTTGGGCTTTAAATGTTTTGGACTTAAACCTGTTTGGAATAAAACCGGCCCGAAAATCCGAAACTTATATTTTAATATATTAACTTACAGTAGAACCTTTATAAATTAATACTCAATAAATTAATGATCTCTATAAATTAATAAATTTTGCTAGTCCCAACTTGGGCTGGTTTAAAATTTGACACAAATCGATAAAATAATAAGATAATAATTTTTATAAAATTCTATATAAATATATGGTCCCATTAAAATTATAAATTAATAATTTATATGTATACATATTTTATATAAGATATAACTTATTCTTATATTATTTGTTTTATACTCACAATAAAATTATCTTTATGTTTTCTTAACACTTAATATATTTATGATGAGATTTAGTAATATTATATCTAAAACCACATTTAAATTTTATGCATTATATATTATATACACCAAATAATATAATAAAATTAATATAACTCTCAAATTTTAAAAAGTAACAATTAATGTCTATACACTAAAATAAAATATTTTTCTTATCTTAAAATAAATATATAATATAATAAAAAATCTAAATAGGGAAATTTTTGTAAATTAATATCTCTATAAATTAATAGAATTTCAAAGTTCCAACATTATTAATTTATAGAGGTTCTACTGTATTTAAAATATTTAACTTTCTAAATTATTAATTTAGACTATTCTCTTATATGGTAAGTTTTATTCTTTTATATATTTCATATTAATTAAAAATATTAATTCTTCAAGATTGATTTAATTTTGATTCGTTTATAACAAGATTTCAAAATTTATGAATGCTAACAAAAGAAAGTCTAAATTGACTTTATATTTTAGAAGAATAGATTGGAACTAACTATAAGACTCGGATGTTTTAGAATGGTGGAAATGTCAAACACGGTGCTAGGTGAATTAGTTCATATAACATGTGATCTTGTAAGCATTTTGATAAATACAATGGCATCAGTGTCTAGTTTTAACATTGGTGCTCATGCATTAAAAAAATATGCAAATAGTCTCCTAGCAAGATATGCTGAAGCAAAAAAATTTAAAATTTTTAAGTTCTAGCGAAATACATATTTTTTCACTAACTAACGAAAAAAATGAAAATTAGTTGTGTAGAGAAAAGATAGAGAGAGATAGCAAGAGAAAAGAGGAGAGAGTGTGTAATTTTTTTTTAGTTAGTGAACTATGGTTTTTTTGTTTAGCTAGTGAGCGCAATATTTTCTTCATCTACTCAGAAGAATAATAAGACTAAGAAAGTGGTTGATGCCACCACGTCTCTTCTTCTTTAGAATCAATAAGGTAAATCTCCTGGTGCTGGTACTGATCATTCGGTTCCTCTGAAGGTGCTCGCTCCAGAACTCGGGAAAGAAGTGCCTTTCAGGTTGAGCATCTTCATATGGACTCTCCACCGTCACTCCTAAAGTTGTTTTTGATTCAATGCATGTTCCGGAAGTGGTTCAAAATTCATCTATCTCTAGCACCCTTCCTAGTTCATACCACCCGAGTTGCTCCAGCTGCTCTTCTAGTTGAAAATGAGGGATATTTTGGTTTGGACAACAAAATGTTTTCGCTGGACTTGCAGAACAATGAGGCAAAAATCACTTTAGAGGGGCAACAAAAAGATTCCTTTGGATAATAACTCGGTGTGTCAACCTTCAAAGTTTTTTCTCGGGGAAGAAGCGTGCTCTATAATTTTGGTTATGGTCACAAAAATTTCTATATATATGGAGATGCTTTTTGGAATGTTAGAGGTTTTTGTAGTAGTGATCAGCAGAGGAGTGTGAGAAGATGGGTTAATGCTAATAATGTGTCAGTCAGAGCATTCCTAGAAACTCATTCTCAGGAAGCTAATATTTTGGTGGTGATCAATAGTACTCTCCCGGGTTGGGGGTTTGACAGCAACATGTGTCAGTTTTCGGGAGGCGGGATAGTAGTTGTCTAGGATCCAGCAATTTCTCTCCTGGTGTTGAAGCATTCTGAACAAATGATGTTCTGCAGTGTTCTGGATCCTGGATCTGCAACCTCCTTCTCAACAGCTTTTGTGTATAGTTTCAATACTGAGACTCAAACGCAAAAATTATGGAAGGAGCTGAAAGAGGTTTCTGATCTTCCTCTCACTCGGAATGTCCCCTTTGTTGCATTTGGAGAATTTAATCAAGTTCTCCTTGCTACAGAACATTTTTCATTAATTCGTATCCACTCCCAAGCAGAAGCATGTGTGATTTTCAAGTGTGTCTTACACATTGGGGTCTCGTGGTTGTGTAATCTTTTTTGGTAACGTTGTAGACTAGTCAGATTTTTTTATTCCGCGGCCATCCCTGTTGAGGGTTCCATGTTATTTTTTTGCAATGGGTTGCCCTTTTCATCAGTATAAGAAATATTTTTGGAAAAAAAATATATAACTATTCCATATACTATATTTGCGAAGTGATTTTGCCACATGTCATTTCTACAATCAATTTCACAAAACAAATATGACATGGCTAGTGAAATTGATGACATATCTTATAACTTAATATGACATGGACAATTGCATTTAATGTTAATTTATATTTTTGCTAATTTTTTAAAATATGGTAATAACTCATATATTACATTTAATATTGATATTTTCTTTTGGTAAACTTTTTAAATATGGTAATAGATCATACATCATCTAAAAAATAAATATATTCATATATAACATTTCAAATTTTGAAATATTATTATTTTTGTATAATTATACAATTTGTATTACTAAAGCTTTCAAAAATTTCTACAATTTTTTTAAAAATTTAAATATCTAATCGCAAGATCAATAGTTTTTTATATACCTACAAATTTTATAAATATTGTTTAGGCTAAATTTTTGATAATTATACAATGTTATATCATTTTTATTAGTTTTATACAAATTAATTTAATATATATCAAATATATATTAAATATTAGTAAGAAAATAGTAAAATATATAATATTTAATAAAATTTATTTCTAAATATAAGTTAGATTTAAAAAAAAATTTACTGCACATGGTGCAGGAAAACACCTAGTATATATATAATATAATGTCAACTTTCTATGTTTCATTATGGTTTCGACCGGTGACATGATGTATTAGAGTTGATTTACTAAAAGTTACAATTTGAATCGCAGTAAAAATTATGAGGTAAAATTTGTAGATTTATGTAGTGAGTTCACAGTAAAAATATGAGTTATTAAGTTTTTAAATAACTGACTGGTGACATTTTCGATGTATAAATTATAGTATTTTTTTCAGAAAATAACATTTATGATAGATTTACTTAGACATATAGATATATATATATATATATATATATATATATATATATATATTATAGGAAGATATTTATATATTTGCGTAATTTTTTATATAAAATTTTTAGTTACCAAATATATTTAACAATTAAAATTAAAGAAATATTTTTAAAAAATAATAATTAGTATCAAATAAGAAAATTTATAAAAATGTTTGACTAACTGGTAAATAGTTACGTATTTTTTAAAATGGTTTGGTAAGTGAAAGAAAGTAAACGTGAGAAATGATTACCATGCAATTAAAATATAAAACTGTTAATAAAAATTAAAAGTAACCGTAAGATAATCCGTAGAAAAAAAATAACTACCACCTCAACTTCTATTACATATGAAATTGCTTGATGTTGATTAATTATTTGATTTACCAATTTTATAAAGGAGATAACACAAAATTGTACCTCAATGATAATATATGATAACTCAAACACAAACTCAAAAAATAAAAAAAAATAATCATGATTGATAATATTTTTGAGTTATGGGCATAAATCAAACTTAATCATTTGTAACTCATGTCTATCAGTTAAGGGACACAAATATATCAATATTTTTGAGACCGTAAAAATAGAACCCTGAATAACAAAACTTGACAAAAGTGTATTTCTATGTAAATCATTCATATAACTTATAAGAAGGGTGAAGTGACACTAGTGAATAGTGAAGTGAATGCATCAAAATAAATTATGGTCTTGCTTTACAGACTAGATGGACTCTGGGACAAATCAAAGACGAGGTAATAGTGATAACTGGTTAAACTGTAGATGTAAAAATTATATTGTAGGACTTAGTTTGTAACTGTAATGTTTATTGTTGTAGCTATATGTTTTTCTATTGTTAAAAATATTCCAATTTTAAAATACTTGAATAATTTCTGTAAGAAAAAGAAACATAATAAAGGCTGCATATATTGTAGTTTTATTTTAGACTCATTAAATTGTTTAAAAATTGTAAGATTTAATTTTTAAAATAAAGTTATAATATGAATGGTAAGAATGAATGAACGAATGAATTACAAATAAATAAAGCTAACCAAAAAAAAGTTAAAGTCATCTACAGAAGCTGCAAGGAAAACGTAGAACCGTTTGCTGCTGCACGCTTACGGAAATGACACGGGGACAACCGCTTCACTACAATTTCCACAAGAGCGGGAGTTAAAGTGGTCGATGCATTAAACAGTGAATCAGATTTTGATGTTTCAAACCAAAGAGTTTGTATCCATAAGTCCCATAAAAATGAGAAAATCTGTAGTAGACAATGTAAATGAGTAAAACAAAGTCACCATTGACCACGGCCAAAATGAATTGTAATAAAAACAAAACCTATCAATACTGACTGTCCGGATATCAGATCATTGATTAGATATTCAGTTGGAGAGTCTAACTCTTGAAGGTTGCACTTCTATTCCCGGATGCTGGAAAGGCTTGACGGCGTTTTCCTTGCCCAAACTCAGACTGTTCCGGAGCAGACCCCTTCTTCTGACCTCCTGCTTTTGACCCACCTTCTTTCTTTCCTCCTTGTCTTCCCTTTTGTCCTTCTCCAAATGTCACCTCTTTTCTTGCAGCTTCATAATCAAACGGTTCTACGTTTAAGAACTCGGGCTTTTGGGCCTTATTGTTGCTCTTACTCATGGAGTTAAAGCATTTCTGAAAGTTTGTGGACAACTCCGAGAGGGACATTGGTTCATCTTCCGCATCAACTTCCTTCCCACCACCATCGTCTAACAGTATAACATTCTCTGTCTCAAAACAAGATACTTCGGCATCTGAAACTCTATCAGAAGTACCAGCAATTTCTGAGGCTTCTTCTGAATCATCTTTTAACGCAGTCGCACCATGTTGCTTGGAAACAGAGGCTGGCATAGTAGTCGAGACCTCTTCAGGCTCCTTTGGTGATGGTCCAGTAGCCGACTTTGACTCAGAACTTTTGTCGGTAAAAGATTGGAATTGCAGGTTTACAGATGATCGTATCTGTTCGAGCTTCGCCTCTTCATTCACCTGAGAACATTTTTATCAATCATTCTGCATTGAGAACCAACTCTCGAGTTCTAATTTAAACAAACTTACGTTCTTATCTGTTCGAAATTTCTTTTTCGAGGCTGAACTTCCCAGTAATGCTCCTAAACCACTGCTTGGTTTCTTAGAGATCAGAACAGCCGCAGGACCCTAGTAAATAACAGAAAGGTTTTTTGTGACTACGGCATGGATTACAAAAGAGCACCGACCAAAGAAATAACTAGTTGTCACCTTAGCAGAACCAAACAAGCCTGTCCCTAAATCCTTCCGTTCACTAGCATCTGCTGCAACCATGACGAGGCCCGAGGTATTATTCTGAACATGCAAAGAATTTTCCTTCAGATTTGGAGAAGCTACGTCATCTGTACGAGTATACATGTCTTTCCTCTCACTAAGAGGTTCAATATTCTCCATTACCTACAACAGGAGAAGTATATCTTCAAGCAGGCATAGAGAATACAGCAATAGGCAGTATATGGAGCTATTCGGTGAGGTTTCAGTACTAGGAATTTGGTATCACAATTAGCCCTTGAAATTAAATTCTTTCAACACTAGGCTATGGTTTTTTTGGAGGTTTGAGTATCAGAGGATATTAAATACCCTAATCGGCTTTCAATTAGCTTATACACTTCAACTGGAAACTTGCACTTACATTATATAAACAGAACGAGACCTGAAAATAGATTAACAGATATCTTACAGTTCCAGGAGACGCATCTTTTAAAGATAGAGCAGCAGACTCAAATGCTGCACAATTTTGTATCGAATGCTTGATGAGGCTGACAACAGAATTAACATTACGCTCAATGTAAGGATGCTTTGACTTCAACAACCGACGCAATTTGGCAACACTAAGAGGCATCTCCTTGGCTGTTAATGATAGCAATCATTAGACCAAGTTAGTAACTACCAGAACAATCCACTCTGGCAGATGAAAAATCAAAACCTAGGCTATATACCTATTTCAAGAAGAAGTTTGTTTGGCAAAACATAACCAGTACTCTCGTCCTCCGCACGTGCAACGTAATCACGCCATTCACAAAGTCCCTACAAAACAGAAAATTTGAAGTGAGCTCCATATAGTATAAGCAAAAGCAGAATAAGGATGCATCATATATTACCGCAACAATGGCAAGTTGAGCTGCGTTGAAGCCCGCTGCCTGAAGCCTGACAAAATACCAGGATAACATAAACAACATCGGTGGTTATGTAACTTGTCTTAAGAGAAGTCTATTCATGAAATAATCTTGGCCAGTGAAAAAAAATAAATGCTTAATAGGCTTTAACAATAAACACATAAACCATGTCTGCTGAGACAATCGAAACTATATTATAATGATTCTTTGAAGGAAAAGCAACAAACCCATATATGTGAAGGTATGAATTCTCAGTCAAAAGCTCTTTCTCATATAGTTGTGTGCACAAATCGTAACTGCGCTTATAGACCTACAGAAACAGTAAGTCAAAATGGTCAGAACTTTGAAGAATATAGAGCCTATTCGTCTTGGGCTATACATCTACTGGATGAAACAAAATATAGACAAGCAAAGATGTTAAAATCACCAATTCCAGACAAATGTGAATGCCGATAAACAATATGATTTCCCAAAACATGTGGTTGACGAACTTTTTTTGCCAGTGCTACTAAAGACAATTCAGCCAGAGAACAATTAAATGCATGATGAATGCCACCCAAATTTACTCTTTAAGAAGCAGAAAAGTGTAGCAAACCTAGGAAATCACCTAGCTGAGCCAGCTAATATACAATAAAAACACTGAAAATTAACTAGCTTACACAAAAACCCACCAATTATGATGTACCGATGAACCCCTCCGAGAGTTAGGAAACCATAAGAATGTTGCAAAACTAGAATCACTTAGGTTAGGAGCTAATATGCATTAAGATCACTG
This sequence comes from Brassica napus, assembly GCF_020379485.1. NCBI lineage: Eukaryota > Viridiplantae > Streptophyta > Magnoliopsida > Brassicales > Brassicaceae > Brassica > Brassica napus. The sequence continues at coordinate 19,843,987 of NC_063449.1, forward strand.
AAAATCCAACTAGCGTAGAAGACAACATAACCCACCCATATAAACCCAACGCACTTAGCCGCAAATAATATTCCACAAACAATGCTATGACATCAAGTTTTTTAAGCTACTTCCTACTTGGCCAGTGTGGGAATCTAACAGAAAGATACTATAGTGATCGGGTAAATACCAAAATGCAGATGGATATTAGACTTGTCAGAATAGTTTAATGGCGATTACCTCAAGCAGGGGAGAGTCTGTTTGATGGTCAGCCTTTGCCACTCTTTGCAGTTCTAGTCTCATTACGTCATATATGTACAAAAGATAGTGGGTATCTTCTCTTGCATATCTGCACGGAATTCCAAGAAAAGGTGAGCTAAAAAAAACTAATACCAGAACAGTAGTGAAAAGACACAAGACAGAAAAGAATTAACCTTGTCATTTCCTTTGGAAGGGGTCGAATTCTCCAGTCTGCATTTTGGTATCTGCAGCAATGAACAAGTTGACATACAAGTGACAAGATGAGAGTGAAAAGGAAAAAGAAAACAGATTGGACTAGAACGCACTCTTTATTTGCTGTAACACCACAAAAATGCTGCAAAAGAAACTCCAGGCTGTTTCTCTCCAAATTTAGCACCCTTGACGCCTGAAAAAAAGCGAATATGTAAGCCAAAACCACCCCACTTTTAGGGGAAAAAGTTATATAAATTAGATTAAAATCTGTTTGCTTCTTAATCACCACAATATGAAATCCAAAGCATTTTTAACCTATTGACTTGTGTCTTGGAACACATACCATGAGCTACCAACAGTCAGGAGGGTATTATAAGAATCTAAAAATCCAGCGTTGCCCAAATTCTTTCTAGTTGTCGCCTAGATGGTATAATTAACTAAAACATATCTTCCAAATAACTTGGTTCAGTGTACTTTGTAAGGGAGAAAGGTTCAAATTATCCATTTCCAGACCAAGAGAAAATGGACCTCCTATGATTAGTGTGATAGGAAACGTCACAGGAAAATTACGAAGTCATTGCTCAAACTAGAATCAAACCTGTCCTGTGTCAAAGAGATTGCAGACATATATCCCGAAGTCCCTTTGAAGCCAAACAATATCTCGATCTGCTCCGTGTATCACCTAGTTAAATGAACAGATTTTTCATAGTGCAGGAAAATATTTTAAACCTTCTGGAAAGGAATTTAATGCATCACAGGCAAAAACCTTTCTCTTCTTAGGGTCTTTGAAAATCTCCCTAAGGTAAGGACCAATATGAACACGAAGCTTGAATGTATCAACTATATAATCCTCCGTTCTGGTGGAAATTTGCATTAAGCATGTCAATCCTTGAAAAGATCGGTACTGATTATGCTCCAGATCAACCTAAACAGAGCAAAAAGAACAGTTATAAGAGAAGGGTAGAGAGGCATCTGCCTTGGTAACTCCACAATCGGAGTCGTTTTGTGTAACGAAATAACATAAACGTTTTGTTCTACAAATCAAAATGCTGAAATAACTATGACGCTGGTAGTTCAGTAGTATTATCAACAATAGACTAGTCTTTACATAATAATGATATAACTATCAAATTTCTTACCAACTCTAACAGACATTATAGTTAAACAAGGCGCTAATAAACAACAAGAAAAGAAATTACCGCAAACTCATCAACAGTACGCAATTTAGCAACTAAATCTTTCAGATCTTTCACATCTTGAACGAGCTTGAATGGAGTCTCTTCCAGTGGGAGGGGCTTAACAGGTTCCATCTCGCTTACACTATTGCCAACGAAGTCAATCACTGAAAGTTTCTCCTGCAGAGTATATAACAAATATTAAAAAAAAAAGGGGGGGAAAAATGCTGACAGCCTATACATCTAGTATAACTCTTTCAACTTTAAACAGCATGTGTAACCAGAACCAAAATACACTATTTGCAGTAAAGGGCAGACGATTGCTTCACTAGATTAAAAGGAATTATCTCATTCATGAAAAGAAAGTGGTGCTGCTTAAAGTCAATAATGAAACAAAACAAGAAACGTCCTCAAGCAATCATGTAAAAGAAAAAAAAAAGAAAGAGACAAACCAGTGGATGCAAAACCCGCTGATTGTCCTCGCTCCTCTCCAACCAAACATGCTCAAAGGGTTGGTTGGCGTTGTTCACCAAAATGTTAAACTCTTCTTGGGGCTTCTTTATGGTCGGTACATGGAAAGGGACTTTTGCCTTACCAGATAAGCTCTTATTATCCCTCTCAGCCAGTTTAACATCAATCACCGAACCACCAATTACAGGTTTCTTCTTCTTACCATAAACCATCTGAAACCCATCATCCTCAAAATCAGACGCAGGAGGCAATAGAGTCCGACCGATTTCTTCCTCCTCCTTCCGCACCCTCTGAAAGTCATCAACCGAAACATCGAACCTCTCGAGAAATTCATCGTTGACGTTGCAGAGCCAATCATCGGCGTCGTCTTCTTCGATGTCCCCGGGGAACCTAATGGATTTCCCCAAAACCTGATCGGAGTCACCGATCGTCTCGAGAAGCGACTGCGAGGTTGCAGACATCTCGTCGGTGGGTCGCTTGAACTCATCGAAGTTGTAGTAAAAGTGAAAATCTTTACTCGTCGGGATCAGACGGGAAGACGATGAGAGTTTCGATAGATTTCTTGAGAAAGAAGAACCATCGACGACTAAGGTCTCCAGGGACTTTACTTTCGAAGAAACCTCTGCTGATTCTTCCACGTCCATGTTACCGTCGCTCATTTCTCTCCAGATCGATTAGGGTATCTGTATCTGTATCTCTTGGCTTCGCTAGGGTTTTAGGAACTCCACGGCTGCTCCCCAGCTATTTTTGTACATTAAGGGCAATAACGTAACTTCCCTTCTGTCTGTCGTACTTTTTTTTTTTTAATTTCATCAAATCACTATTGTATGATTAGTTTAAATGCAAATCTCCAGAATAACACATTTCTAATTCTATGTCACAAAAATAGCTCTCAAAAACTACAATGACCAAAATAACATTTTATCTTTTGAAAAATTTAAATTTTTTTTATTTTTCAAGATCTGAAATCTTATCCCAAACCCCACTCCCCAACTCTAAACTCTAAAACCTAAACTCTAAACCCTAAACCCTAAATCCTAAATCCTAAACCCCACTCCTTAATTCTAAACCCTAAACTCCACCCCTAAACTCTAAACCCTAAACCCTAAACTCTAAACTCTAAATCCTAAACCCTAAACCCTAAATCCTAAACTCCACTCCTTAACTCTAAACCCTAATGTCTAAATTAATTTATCATTGGGGTATAAGTGTATATTTATCTCTTTTGATAAAACATTAAGTGTTATTTTGGTCATTTTTATTTTTAAAGGTTATATTTGTGACAAAAAAATTTTTAGTGCTATCCTAGTCATTTTCTCTTAGTGTAATTAATATTATCATTTAAAATTAAATTTTAATATTATTTTTCAAAGTTTGAAATCTTATCCACAAAACCTCATTTCTCAACTCTAAACCCTAAACCCTAAACCTTAAACCCTAAACTCTAAACTCTAAACCCTAAACCCTAAACTCTAAACCCTAAACTCTAAACCCTAAACCTTAAATCCTAAACTCTAAACCCTAAACCCTAAACTCTAAACCCTAAACCCAAAATCATAAACCCCACCATTTAACTCTAAACCCTAAGTTTGTGACTTTTGATAAAACATTAAGTGCTATTTTTGTGACTTTTGACCTTGAGTGCTAGTTTGGGAACAAAAACTTGATTTAGTGCTATTTTTGTCTTTTTCTCAATCTGATTGGTTATACAATTTTCGATAAAATTAAATATAATATAAAATATTAAAACATCATCTGTTTTGAAATAACAAACATCTTCTAAAACATCATTTATTATGAAATGGAGGCTGTATATATCATGATATTAAATATTTATTTAAATACACTACTATCTATTTATTATTAATTAATAAATAGATATTAACAATATCTATCGATAATATCATAATTATATTTATGATTTTAATGACTATTATTATAATCATTTTTTATTCTTACTTGAAAGATGGTCCAAATAACTATTACAATATTGAAGGTCATGCGGTTTCACATCTACTATTCACGTATGATAGTTTGTTTTTCTGTAAGGCGAATGTGGTTGAATGTGATGTTATCCCAAATATTAAACCTTTGATGGCTTTCTCATGGAAACCCAATTGTTCTCCGAAACTAGAACATTTTGTTTAGCAAGTTATTACAGGTACTATACCAGTTACAAAAAAATTAAGGGCGCGAGACATCAATTGTGATATTCGATGCAGTATTTGTGGTGGAGAGGAAGAGTCAATTAACCATGATCTATTTGAATGTCCCTAGCTTTGCAGATTTGGGCTTTATCAAAAATTCATTTGTCCCCTGGTATTTTCCCGACCTCCTCGGTCTTTACTAATATGTATTATCTTTTTTGGAGATTGCCAGAAGAGTATGACTTTAGTATCTTTCCATGGATATTGTGGTACATTTGAAAAAATAGAAACAATAAGGTTTTCAATAATAAAGATGGAAATCTACATGAAATTCTTAGAATCACTGAAATTGAGGGTGAGGTATGGGCAGAGGCTCAGCTCACAATTCCAGTAAAGCAACATATGGTTATACAGACCTTCGACTGGCGTTCATCGGGGCTTTCGAGAGTTTGTTTTATAGATGGTGCGTGGAAGGAAACTAGATAAATTCTCAGGACAAGGTTGGATCTGTAGAAACGTGGTTACAGAAGAAAAAATGATGGGGGCGATGAATCTCCGAAGAGGCTTATCAGCTTTACATGCAGAATGTGAAGTCTTGATATGGGTTATGGAGTGCATGAAGACCCTTGATTATCCAAACGTGGTTTTTGCGACAGGCTGTTTTCTATTGGTGAAGATGGTGTCCTCACGTGACGAATGACCAGCTTTTGCTATACACTTTGAGGAATTTCGACGCAGAAAGACTTTATTTCCTACTTTCAAGATTCGACATATACCAAGAACAACTAATCTAGTGGTGGACAAGCTTGCACGACGTGCACAGAGTTCTCCTTCAACTGTGTTTTATGTTGGTTTGGCTATCTAAACCGGTAGGAATTACTTCATAGTTTAGTGTTGTCAAAAAAAACAAAAAAGATTAAAGGTAAAAAGTCAATGAAAATACGTCGTAAAATATAAGGTACCTATTTAAGTTAAATATATATTTAATATTAAAATTAATATTCTTTAACTTAAAATAAATTATGGACAAATCTCCAAAATAGCACATTTCTAAGTTTATATCACAAAAATAGCACTCAAAAACTAAAATGACCAAAATAGCACATTTCTAAGTTTATCCTTTGAAAATTTTAATTTTTTTATTTTTCAAAATTTGAAATCTTATCCCCAAAACTTCATTTCTCAACTCTAAACCCTAAACCCTAAACTCTAAACCCTAAACCCTAAACCATAAACCCTAAACCCTAAACCATAAACCCTAAACTATAAACCATAAACCCTAAACTTTAAACCCTAAACCCTAAACCCTAAACCCTAAAATCTAAACCCTAAACCCTAAACTCTGAACCCTAAAACCTAAACCCTAAACTCTAAACCCCACCCTTTAACTCTAAACCCCAAGTTTGTGACTTTTGATAAAACATTAAGTGCTATTTTTGTGATTTTTGACCTTGAGTGCTAGTTTGGGAACATAAACTTGATTTAGTGCTATTTTTGTCTTTTTCTCATAAATTAATTTGTATTTGTATGTGACCAAACATAAAAATCACAAATAAATTATGCTAATAATGATAATTAACTTAAAATATTTAAAAACATATAGAAGCATGAAAAATTATGATTAAAACATTAAATAACATTAAAAATTTGACAAATAATAAACATAATATAAATATTATCTAAGAGAATACATATATAGTATTTTGTAATTAATTATTTTGTGTTTTTGTTCACTGTTTTTAAAATCTAAGTTATAGAGAATATATAATGTTCGTTGGCTATTGTTATTTTGTTGATGTTTTATGGATTGTGATTGTTTATAATCATTTCCTTTTAGTGCCATTGATTTTTTTTTTCAGTCCACAAATAAAATAAGTATATATATATATAAAAATAAGTTTTTTAATTTCAAATCCAAGTTTTATAATTTTACTACTATAATTTGGTTTTGATCAAACAACTATATTCCATAAATAAAAATATGAAACAAAATAATATAATTTAATACATTGATTATCAATATGAATATTGAAGTTTTATAATTTATAATATTAATTAAAAATTTTTATCTAATTTAATAATTAACTTTTTGTATAAAAAATAAACATTAGAATTGAAAATTGTTAGGTATATATATATATCTTAATCCGTATAAGGTGCGGGCCATCAACCAGTAAAAAAATACTTTTGAATAGCCCTTAAAACATTTTATCACATTAAAGTCATTAAGAGATAAATGACCAACATAATTCATATTTTTCGTCTTAATATTATTAAAGGGAAAAAGATCATAAAACAAAGGCACACATAGAAAGAGCATACATAAAAAAACTTGGGGCCATAAGCCCATCAAACGTAAACTGTATGGAAGGAAAAGAACATGTCACCCACCACAATCTCAGAACACGCATCATGGCGAGAGCTCACTTTCTTTGCCCGAGCCAAAGAAGATGTGAATCAGAACTACCACGTCGGTGAAGAAATGAACCGGTGAAGAGGCCATTCAAACTGAGCAGCCTTCACAGAAGTTCAATCCGAAGAACCTAGTCTGATAAATCGTCGCTTCTTGAAGGATAAGCACCATCTTCATTCGATCCAACAAACTTTGATCTTCCTGCGAGAATAAACAATCATTTTTGAGGATAAAGATTAGGTTGAAGATGAAGCTGCCCTAAACAAAAGGGAAGAAGAGAAATAGTATCAGATCGAGTGGGTAAAATAGAGGAAACGAGGGCGATCGAACCAAAGACGGTGAAATAGGTGCTTTATAAGCTTCTGTTTCCTGGAGGCAAAGCCGATATGAGGTACTATGGAAGCCACCGCAACCAAGAGTCAATAGCCCGAAGAGGAACAACAAACAAAAAAACAAAGGCTTTCTTTCTTTTCTGTGAAAAATCCTAGAGAGAGAACATAGATGAGAGAGAAAGCTCTTCTAACTAGGTTTTTTTACCAACATAAATTTTATCAAAGAGAAAAAAAATATTTGTACCTATATCGATTTTAAAAAGGCCATATAATCAGATACCAAATTCAAAACTATCTCACTATAACCAGATCAACATTGACTGTAGCAAAAAGACTGAGTCGGTGCACCATATGCAAACTTACGATTTTTTTTTGTTTTTGGAATATGTTGGAATGCAAAGTTGAGGAAAAACTTGCAACATTGAAATTCCTTCATATGCGTAGTAAATGTTGGTCATTCTGTCGGTTCAGACACCATTTTCACCAACTGCATAGTTTGTTGCGAACGCTATATATGTAATACATAGGTCATCATGCACTCCATTATCCAGATCAAAGCTTCACATTATGCATGGAAATTTATATTCATATAATTAACTAATTTAGACTTAGATTTATATTTGGGGAGGTGAGTTTTCGAGTTTGGAGATAAAAGTTTAGGGTCTGAAATTTAAGATTTATGATATTAAGTTTTAAAAAATATATATTTTACTAAATTTGAAAAAGAAATAAAAAAGAATAAAAAAAAAATTGGAAAGAAAATTTTCAATTTTTATATATCTATAAAATTGGAGTAGAATTGTCATTTACCTCTTTAAAAAAAATTATTTTGGTTATTTTTTTCCATGTGTGCTATTTTGGCCAAAATTTTTTTGAGTCTTTTAAATAAATTATATATATAGATTTCACTGAATACATTTTGGTCAAATTTCTTTTAATAATTTTGTTTTGTTATTTATGTTTTCTCAGTAAACTCAATTTTATATTAATGTAAGTTTTATTGCATAAAAAAGATTCTGGTTAACTAAATCATTTATTATATTATATTGAAACATAAATCTCTTCAACAATCAATAAACATAAGTTGTACATGATTGATACTAGACAAATTTGATGGCAAAAGCTTTAAAATATGGTTGAAAAAGATTTTGTTTTTCCTCACAACACTAAAGTTGGACAAATTTATCAAGGAAGACGAATCTTTTTGCCTCACATGATTAAGGATGTTCACACTCTCGAGAGTGTTGAGATATAAACGCAATCTAACATTCTCTGCAAAGATGAAATTTTGGTCATCTTAATAACCAATTGTACCGAACAGTGAGATTCGACAGTGAAAGAGCTCTGGAAATCTTTGGACAAGGAGAGGCAAAGATGCTTACTACTAGAAGTTTGCAGTTGTGAAGTTCTTTGACTTCAAAATGATAGATTCAAAACTCATTATGTATCAAGTTAAAGCTTTGCAGCAGTTGTGCCATGAAATTGTTGCTAAAAGAATGTCGATCTGCGAGACATGACGATGGACTACTTCATCAAGAATTTTTCTCCAGCGTAGCTGACTTTCAAAAACTACCTAAAGCACAAGAAGAAGGCAATAAGTTTTAAAGACATCATCATGAGACTTCAACTAGAATCCATGAAATGAAATGATGACACGCTTGTTACTAGAGAGCACAATGTCAGCATTATTGAGTTGAAAGACAAAAGGAAATGCAAAGATAAACTCTTCTGCTAACCTTCCAAAATGGATGTTCTCTTGAGAACTTCTGAAAATAAACTTGAAAAGAAAGCCGTTGAATCAAATGTGGAAAATTTCAAGGAAAATGTGAATACTTTAACAAAAATCAGACACAAGAATGATGTGTGCCGCATGCAGTAAGATCAAAGATGAGATGGATCAACTCAATCTCTTTGAAGAGGAACTTTGCGCAGTGGTGATTGAGGTCAACATGGTTGTGAACAACCCTGAGTGGTGGTATGATACAAGAGCCACCACACACATTTACACAGATAGGCCAATGTTCAGAACATATCAAGTGAGCAAAACTCAAGGAGTAGTTGTTCATGGGAAACAATACAGTCTCCAAAACTGAAAGTTGCAGTAAGGTGATTTTGAGGATGACATATGGACTTGAAGTTACTCTATAGAATGTGAAACATGTATCTGACACGAGGAAAAACCTGATTACATGAAGCTTACTCAGCAAAAATGGATTCACCATGAACCTTGAGACGGACAAGCTCATGATTAGGGAGAATGGGGTTGTGTGGGTAAGGGGTATTATAAAGATAGACTTGCCGAGATGAATGTAATGATAGTTCCACCAAAATTTGTATCTATGAAAGTTTCAATGAATAAAAAAAAGTCTTTTGGATATTTGGTCTAGTCTTTCAATGTATGGCACGAACAATTAGGTCTTAAGTCATGTTAACTAAAAACCAATACAAATATTAGTGATTTTATATCTAATTTCAAAATGCAAAACAAATAAGAAAAATGTCCATCACCTCGTGTCGAAAGAACGATTAATGTATATTTATTACATAGCAAAGATCCGGTAATGCCATAATCTGAAGGTATGATTAGGGGTGGGATCTGGAATGTAAGGGTGTGGAGTGAGACGGGATCTGGAATATTGATCTCTCTGATATATATCAGTTCTCGGATTTACTAATATTTCTCAAATTGTTTGCTTATTTTTATTGTTCTTACACTAACTTAGGTAAATAGCTATATGTAATTAAAAAATTAAAATTGTAGAAGATTTTCTTTAAATTAACCAAATTGATATGGATCGTTAGTGTTCTAAATTATACAAAAACTACATGGATTATAAATAAAATAATTCTTCTTTTCCATAAAATATCTACAAAAATTAAAGGAATAATAATCCCTCCTCTTAATAATACATAAATAAATAAACTGGTGAGGAAAGAACAAAAGTCAGGAGTGGTGGAATCGGAATCGAAGACGAAATCAAATCGAGTCATCTCATCTTCCTCAGACCAAAAAAATCAGAATCAAAAAGCTTTGCACTTTTCTCTCTCCCTCTGATTATCTCTTCTCTTCTCTTCTCTTTTGGTTTCCCTTCCTGGCAATCTCCCTCCTTCGTCCTCCGACATCAATTTCATAGTTGAAATCATCCAACCTTACCCCTTTTGCTGGTGTTCCATCAAAGTCGATTCCTTTAATACACTTGTGTTGATTTATGGATCGATTAAGGGCTTGGAGTGCGCTGACTTGGGTTTGATTTGATGAAGAAAAGGGGGGGCATGGGACTTGAGTCAATCGGCTCTTAGAATTGGTCATTGTAATCTATCTCAAGTTGCTTTGGTGTGATCAATTGAGGTTTTGCTTCGTTCCGATTATGGATGACACTGATGGTGGTGCTCGTGAGATGGGCTCTAGAGGTGCATCAACACCGTGGCAGCCACTTCAGCTTGTTTTCAAGCGTTACATCCCACCGAATGGGTCTGATTTCGCAGGTGGGACTTTGCGTGCTACTGCGAAGAAGAAGAAGAAGAAGAAGTCGGTGAGAAGTGCTCTTTCTTTCCCTTCTTTCTCTTTGTTTTGGGAGGGAGCTCTGCACCTTTCATTTCATCTTTCAAATGCATTAAAGCAAATTAAGCCTTTTTTTATTTTAACTGTGTGTGATAATATAATTTTCCCATTTTGCAAAGATAATAGCTCTTAGATTTTTAGTAATTGAACGCAATACTACGTTCGTTAAGTAACCCAATGTTGTTTGTAAGCTGCCAGGTCTAGCTCTAGGTCCAGTAATGTCTTTACGAATAGCCTCCTAGTATGTGCTCGCTTACAGTAGTAATAAAGGAGGTCTATGATAAACTTTGCTTAGAAGATGTCACCACTCTTTTATTCTACCTAAATTATGCTTGCTATGTCATGAACTATTAAGTAGGTAATAATACGCTGCCAAGTCCTACATACTGCTCAATGCAATTACCATAGTACTTTAGATGAAGGATGTATAGTTCAAAACAAATATCTCTTTATGCAAGGTTCGGGTTAGAGCCCTTCATGCTTTTAGGTATCGCCCAACCAAAATGAACTCATTTTTGACTCTCATGCAAAATGTTTTCCATTTTCTTACTGTGAGGTTCGCTAGGGTCCGGGTTGAATGATTGGATATGACTTACCCAGTGTTTCTTAACTGTGCATTAATCTTAGCTGCTACAGAGGTAGTGGATGATACTTGATAAATGTTGTTGTTTTCTTGCCATAACTTTACAGGAGGTTATTCCATGCTCTATCTACTCCTTTATCTTGTATTTGATCACTGTTCTGATTTATGACAAGTCATCAGAAATGTATATCTACTTGAGAATAGTAACAGTCTGTATATCTACTTGAGAATAGTAACAGTCAAGATTTTTGTTACTGTTCCAATACTTTCCAGAGCTCAAATTAGCTTTTTTTATTTATTTATTTATATAATTGTCTGTTTGCAGGTAGTGGTGAGACTAACTAACGGCTTGGTTGAGACATACAAAATATGCAATCCACAGTTCAAATATAGAGGTGAGTTGAATCCCAAGCGGTACTTGACTACTCCATCGGTTGGTGTGCTCAATGATGGCTTTGATAATGTCAACTCCGACCTAATTCTGGCTGTAAATGATGATTTGAGCAGTTCAGACTCACGGCAGAGGTTTGCTATTGTCTTAGTTATCTTCAGTTTCCATTTCACCGATACTCTTCCTTCTTTTGTTGTGCTGTTAGAGGCATGAAATTTGAACCGCTTTTTATCTACAAAAGATGTCTTTTTGATTAAGCTTCACCACGTGCTCTTAGATACATTGTCAAAGATCTTCTTGGCCATGGGACTTTTGGTCAGGTTGCGAAATGCTGGGTTCCTGAGACAAACAGCTTTGTTGCTGTAAAAGTAATAAAAAACCAGCCTGCGTACTATCAGCAAGCGCTGGTTGAAGTATCTATTTTGACAACGGTATGAGATTCTTCTGTACTTGAATGATAACTTTGGCTTAGTACTAAAAATCTTATGAGGTGTGTCTCATAATTTTTGGATTGGTTGAGTTTGTAGCTAAACAAGAAGTATGATCCAGAGGATAAGCACCATATTGTTCGCATATACGACTACTTCTTACATCAACGTCATTTGTGCATATGCTTTGAACTTCTGGACATGAATCTGTAAGTTGTATAACTAAAGTATCCTTCTCCGTCTTTGTGACTATGTTTGTCTTCTTATTTCCATTAATGCCAACTGTATACAGTTTTTTTATTTTTTGTGTTGATGATAATTTAATTGTCCGTGGTAATTTGTGGTTTAGGTATGAGCTCATAAAAATAAATCAATTTAGAGGTCTCTCGTTAAGCATAGTCCAGCTCTTCTCTAAGCAGGTATTTATATTTTCTAGATCTGTGTTTTCACCATTTTGTTTGTTTTAGCGTCTGAATTTACTGTATCGACTGTTTTCTTATGGTGTCCCGTAGATCTTACTTGGTTTGGCTCTTTTGAAAGATGCTGGCATAATTCATTGTGATCTGAAGCCGGAGAACATTCTTCTGTGTGCCAGGTCTACTCTCTACCACCAATACAATACACACAACTGGAGTCCATAACTTTAATTTACTTGAATATTTTTTTTTTTAATTGCATCAGTGTGAAGCCAACTGAAATTAAGATAATCGACTTTGGATCAGCGTGCATGGAAGATCGGACTGTTTATTCATATATTCAGGTTTTATTCTTGCTTCCTATTTATCTGTCTATTCTCTTATGTCAAACCAAACAAATGAACTAAGTTACCTATTTTTTCCTTTCTACAGAGTCGTTACTACAGATCGCCGGAAGTTTTACTTGGTCATCAGTATCCTTTTTAGTTATATATATAATAAACGAAATCAGAATATTTTCTCAAAGTCGTTGGTAGCGGAATGACTCTCTGTCCTTGGCAAATCATAACTTTCCTGTCCCGCGTTAGTTTTAATGCTAGCAGAAGTTCTTTGCTTTTGTCTTCCCCTGGTACATGATATCTTTAAAGTATTCTGAGATTGTATGTTGAGGCTTAACCACTCTATAGATACACCACAGCTATCGACATGTGGTCATTTGGATGCATTGTCGCCGAGCTGTTTCTTGGATTGCCACTGTTTCCAGGAGCTTCAGAATTTGATATCATGAGGCGTATGATTGAAATACTAGGGTATGATCTGTTATTATAAATTTGGTAAATGAGCAAGCAGACTACAATTGTAGGGGCCAGGGAAATTCTTTTTGGGGTTTTGCACCCTTGATGGTCAATACTACTACTCATGCATTTTCCTAGTAGCGGTTATTTTATTGTGTTAGCCTTCCCTTGGTGCTTACAGTCATTCTTTCTTTGGCCTCTGTCTTCAGCAGTCCTTATTTTAGCTTCTCAATGAAGTCCTCAGTTTTATTTAATCAATAATTGTCGAGATTTCTAGGAGCGAGAACTCTTGTTATTCTGTTTCTTTATGTTGTGATTGTATCAATGTTATGTCATATTGTTTTCCAGAAAGCAACCACCTGATTATGTGCTCAAGGAAGCAAAAAATGCAAATAAGTTCTTTAAATGTGTTGGGAGTGTCCACAATTTTGGGAATGGTGGAACTCATGGTGGCCTCAAAAGTGCTTATATGGCTCTGACGGAAGAAGAATTTGAAGCTGTAAGTAACGCTTTACCTCTGAGACAAACAAAATATAAAAATACTGAAAACAGAGGAAGATAATTATGTCAGTGAACAAAGAAGGCTTAGATTGTTTCGTGAGGAAATTAATTTTATTCTTAGATAGTCACTAAGTTTTGACTTTGGTGATTTTTTTCTGGATAACTATGTGCCATTTTTTATTTTTTATACAGAGAGAAAAGAAAAAGCCAGATATTGGGAAAGAGTACTTCCGCCATAAGAACCTTGAAGAAATTGTAAAAGGCTATCCTTACAAGATAAACTTGCCTGAAGACGATGTTGTCAAAGGTAAAGTCAGGACCCTATAGTGTTATAAGTTTCAGGGATAATCACTGGACTATCTTCCATGGTGACAGTTTTTTTTTCATGAACTATCACAGAAACCCAGATCCGGTTAGCTCTTATAGACTTTTTGAGAGGACTTGTTGAATTTGATCCAGCTAAACGTTGGTCACCTTTTCAGGTATTGAACTTCCTGGCTAACGTCATCTATATATCTTGTTTTAAAGGCTTAATATTATGTTGCTATCCATAGTGGATAAACATGTACTTTTCATTTCTTTAGGCCGCCAAGCACCCTTTTATCACCGGGGAACCTTTTACGTGCCCATACAATCCTCCGCCAGAAACACCTCATGTGGTGAGTCAGATTGAATTTATTCCCATGTCTCAAACTTCTTGTGTGGCCTTGCCGTCATACCATAGTTTTTTATTTCATCATTTTCTAAACCAAACAATCATATGATAAACTGAAGATACTTTTCATTCTAGCACCTTCTTCCGGTATTTCAATCTTCTGTAGTGGATACATATGCTTCACAGTTTAGAGATCTTGCAGAAAGTTAGCTGAAAGACAAATGCAGTTCTTTCTTGTGGACCGATGTATGTAAAAAAATCATCTATTCGCTGAATTGGTTCTTGTCCATTTTCTTTGTAGCATGTTGCTCAAAATTTCAAAGTTGACCATCATCCAGGTGGAGGGCACTGGTTTGCCGCCGGTCTTTCTCCTCATGTATGACTATTTTCTCTATAGAAAATTTGCAACACCTTCAAGTTGTTTGTGCACCTCCTTTTTTAAAGTTATTTATTTCTCTTCTAGGCATCAGGGAGAACCAGAATCCCAATGCACAATAGTCCCCATTTTCAGATGATACCTCCTTATTCACATGCAAATAGTTATGGGAGTATTGGAAGCTATGGTAGCTACAATGATGGTGCCGTACAGGGAAGTAGCTACGGGAGCTATGGAGATAACGGCAATATGGTTGCCTATTATTCACCTGTGAATCATACTGGCCTATACATGCAAAACAGAGGTGGTGTCCCAATGGTTGGAACTAGTCCTGATGCCAGACGCAGGGTTATGCAGTATCCACATGGAAATGGCCTTGGTACAAGTCCATCCGCGGGAAATTTTGCTCCACTACCCCTCGGCACTAGTCCATCACAATTTACCCCACCAAATCCAAACAATCAATATTTAGCTGGCTCTCCTGGACACCATGGCCCGACATCTCCAGCAAGAAACAGTTGTCACGGGTCTCCTTTAGGGAAAATGGCAGCATTCAGTCAGTTTAACAGAAGACAAAGCGTTGGATATTCTGGAGGTTCTCAGTCTCAAGATTCTTCCTTGTCACAAGCTCAGGGGCATGGGATGGACAATTTGCATCAAAATGAGGGTTATTCTGGGCAATTCTCTGGTTCACTTCCACATCGACATTTGGATCCTGGGTTCCAAAACCGTAAACAGTCACAAGGAAGTCCTGGGTACTCTACGCATAACATTTCCAGCTCATCCCTTCGGTCCAGTACTGGACTCCATATTGAGAATACAGAAAATGCCTTATCAGTGCCTGATCCAGGAGATTGGGACCCAAATTACAGGCAAGTATTCAAGATATTCCCTAATTTTCAGATTATAGAATGCCAAAGCTCTTTTTCTGCGAGTCTATATAGAAATCTGGGAGAGGCTTATATAGAATATGAGTGATATTGTGTATTGCCTTCAGTCCAACCATTCGGACTAGGCATGTCGCAGTCCCTGATCTCTCATCATTGTTAACTGGTAGTTGGGTTTTAAACTTAGATAGACAAATTTAAAGGCCTTGAAACTCTATCAAAAGCTATCAGTGGAGTGACATCTAGAACCAATCACGTTATAGTGTCCATTTAAAGGGCAATCATTCTTTGTTACTTGATGTTATTCTCTGTTCTGTTTAATCTTCCCAGCTAAAATGATATCAACCTCTTTTCATTCTGCCATTTGCAGTCGCATAAGATACATGCTTGCTTCTAATCCTTTAATTGGAAGTGTTCTAATATGCACAGTTTTGTTACATGAACAGCGAGGAATTGCTTCTACAAGAAGATAGCGCAGATGAAAGTGTTATTGCTAATGCATTCAGCAGAGGAATGCAATTTGGTTCAACAGATGCTTCCAGTTCCAGAAGGATCAACAGTAATCCCTCGACCTCATCATCATCAAATCCGGTAACCCAAAGGTAACCTAAAAGATAACCTTTCTTTCTTTTGCTGTTGAACCTCTGTTAGAATGCGTGAACATATACCCCTGCGAGTAACTTCGGTGATACTTAGATCTACATCTTTCATATATACTAACTTATCAGTGCAGACTATTCGTCTTGAGTATCAGAACTATGTTATACTTGGATCAGGGTTTTTCAACTAGATTACAGAAATGCATAAAGTCCCATACTTGATGTTGATGCCTCCTGAATTGGTGATATTATCTATGTGCATAATAGTCATCTTGATGGGACTTATATATTCATTTTATTAGAAAATGTATACAGTACTTTGTACAGTATGTGTGAACCGTTGTACAAGACTGATTCTTGGTGGACGTGTATCTGAAGCAATTAATAAGAGTAACAAATCTTTCTACACTATTCAGTGACCCAGTAAAAAGCAATTTGAACTTAAGATGTTAGACGATATGATGTATTGTTTATCACATGAACGTGCTCTGATAGGGAAATTTAAGCTTCTGTCCTGCAAGCATTTTAGGCTATTATTATTTTTGTTTCAGGCTTGATTTATCTGATTGGCTTAATTGCTTGTAACTTTTGATCTACAATTCAGGAGATATGTTCCCAATCAACCCTTTTCGCAAGTAGAGATTGGCAGCCCTCCAAGTAATGATCCTTATGCCAGATTTGGCCAACTTATGCCAGGATCGCAATTCACTCCTCATGTCACCCAGAACTCTCCAAGTCGCTTAGGGCAGCAACGGTCCAATCATGGGAGACCAAATGCTGGAAGGGCTACAGATCGGAATCACGTCAACGCTCAGCTTCCTCCGTCCAACACTAGTTCTGGGGGTCAACGCTCACCCAGAAGTAGCTCATATACCAATGGTGCCCCTTGGGGTACTTCATTTCACTCATAACTAATTTATCTCTAGACCTTTTTTTTTTCTTGTTCACAGCTTCTGATTGGTCTTAGACTGTCCGTAAATTAAATTGGCTTGTAGGAGGGCGTAGGACTAACCATCATGTTCCAAATGTTCATGGAAGGATGGACTACGGAAGTATTGCCTGATTCCTCAGTCTTAAAACTCTCATTTTATTTTGTTATTTCCCTTAGTGTGCAATCTTCTTACTGGAGAAACAAAACTAGTTCATGGCTTGTGGGCTTTTGATCAGAAAAAAATGCTTATTCATTGTGCTTTTTGCACAAATAAACCAAACAGTTTCTCGTCATTGATGTTGTTGTCTCTCTGGTTATCTATTTATTGGGATTATATTTCGTATTAATATCTTCGTAAAGATGCTGAAGTTTAAATCAGATAGTCTCTTGTGACCCATAGTTCCTCTGCAGGTTCTGTAGTCTCTCTCTTGTTCATCTCTTTATTTCTCCACCACATTTGGTGAGTAGCATCAGCATCTTCTCTTGTTTTTTTTTTTTTTTTGTCAGCACATCTTCTCTTGTTAAACACAAAAAAGAAACGATCAGATCATAAAGTAGTCCCAACAAAAGCTCTATTTTATTCCAAAAACATTAGAAAGTAAAGTCTCTCACTGACTTGTGCCATATCTTGATTCTCCTTCTCCAACAGTGATGTACCGTAAACATGTAAAGTACCTTCAGTTCTTTAGGATTGTGCTTCTGGCAACACTGTAGCCGACTATCTTCCTTACTGTCTCCATCTTTGCCCATATCCGCTCCTCGCTATACAACACCTTCATCTACATCCACAAACACCTCAATCTCAGCAACTTAACTTGTACAGTCTTGGTTTCGAACAAGAAAATAGAAAATCCCACTTGAGAGTGATTTTGGAATCAAAACAATACAATGCATGATCACATTTAACAAGTTAATATCCATCGAGAAAGAATAAGAGACTAGCTGATGGGTACTGTGGAAGATGATACTCCACATATGACATCGGCAAACTTCTTGAATAAGTTCACCACCAGCAGGTCCAGCACTATGTTATGTTAATGTTTAGACACTATGTACATGGTCCTTGACTTTGATATAGTTAAGTTGAAAATGACCCAGTTACATATGGTTTTTAATACATTCTAACAACCATTCGACTCGGGCCAATAACAATATCAAATAAAACCTCCAAAATCCATTTCTCTTGCAAGTTTTTCAAACAACTCCATACTTAGTTAGTTGACTTCAGATCACAGTAGTGTCACACCAGTCAAGAAGCACAAGGATTGACCTACAAAGACCTATTACACTAACCTTGAAAAGATTCCTAGTCCTAACAAGATACAAGAAGGTACTGAAAGAATGTGAGGATAAAGAGATGTAGATGAAGAACATTGAAGAACAGAGAGAGAGAGAGAGAGAGAGAGAGAGAGAGAGAGAGAGAGAGAGAGAGAGAGAGAGAGAGAGAGAGAGAGAGAGAGAGAGAGAGAGAGAGAGAGAGAGAGAGAGAGAGAGAGAGAGAGAGAGAGAGAGAGAGAGAAACTCTATTCCCTTGAAATTCAAATTGTGGATCTGAGTACAAGTATTTAAAGACAAGTGACCTCATTACACAATATAATAAAATATATTCTTCTCTCTTCTTCTTCTGTTCAATAAACTCGAGCTTATAAAACCTTTATAAAGACTTATAAAACCTTTATAAAGACTTATAAAACCTTATAAAAACTTTATAAAACCTTATAAGTCTGGCAGCTTAATTTTCAAGTCTGGCAGCTTAATTCTCAAGTCTGACAGCTTAGTTCTTAAGTCTAGCTGCTTAATTCTGTTTCATGTCAACACCCCCCCTCAAGCTTGACCATGTGGAACATGTCAAGCTTGAAAGCCATGAAGTATTCCCTCATTAAAACCTCAACTAGGTAAAACCCTTTGGGAGAAAACCCAAGTCAAGGAAAAAGAGTAGAACACTTCATGAAGGAGAGATCATTGACATGATAGGTCTGTGAGTCCCAATTTTGGATGAATGAACTCACATACCTTAGTGCTTGCTGCCTTGGTGAAGATATCAGCTAGCTGATCTTCACTCCTTGTGTAGCACGACAATATGATCTTCTGCTCCACGGCTTGTCTCACTTTGTGGCAATCTACCTCTATATGTTTGGTCCTTTCATGGAAGACTGAGTTGCTAGCAATGTGTATAGCAGCCTGGTTATCACAATGCATCGTGATTGGCGTTGTAACTTCAATTCCCAAGTCCTTAAGAAGTCCTTTGATCCAAATCAACTCGCTTGTGAGCTTCCTCATAGCTCTATATTCTGCCTCAGCACTTGAACAAGACACCACCTTCTGCTTCTTGCTCTTCCATGTTACCAAATTGCCTCCAATGAAGGTACAATATCCAGTAGTTGATCTTCTATCAACTCGATCTCCTGCCCAATCCGCATCACAGTACCCAACAATCTCAGTGTTTCTATTGCATCCCATCCATACTTCTTGGCCTGGTGCCTCTCCTAGGTACCTGAGAATCCTCTCAACCATGTTCCAGTGGTGTACCTTGGGAGCTTGCATGTGTTGGCTTACTTGGTTTACTGCAAAGCATACATCTGGTCGGGTAATGGTAAGATAAATGAGTTTTCCCACCATTCTCCTATAGTGATTTACATCTTCATATGACTTGTCTTCAATCTCCCCCTCACGCATCACTTTGTTTCCTTCCTCTAGAGGTGTTTTGGCAGCTCTTCCACCAAGATCTCCAGCCTCATTTAGTAAGTCAAGGGTGTATTTCTTTTGAGATAGAAACAACCCTTCCTTAGACCTACACATCTCGATCCCTAGGAAGTATTTGAGCTCTCCCAAGTCCTTGATATCAAATGAAGCCTTAAGGAACGCTTTGGTCGAGATGATCCCTTCTTTGTCACTGCCTGTGATGATAATGTCATCAACATAGATGAGAATGACAATGATTCCTTGCTGGCTAGTGAGGGTGAATAGGGTATGATCAGCTTCAGACTTGACAAAACCTCTTCCATTGAGTGTGGTGCTTAGTTTGTGGTACCACACTCTTGGTGATTGTTTCAAACCATAGATGGCTTTCTTCAGCCTCAATACATTTCCTGGTTTGGTAAGGTGTTCCATACCAGGTGGTGGTCTCATGTAGACCTCATCTTCTAACTCTCCTTGTAGAAAAGCATTCTTGACATCCATTTGCCACAGATCCCATTCTAAGTTCACAGCCAATGAGAGTACAATCCGTATCGTGTGAAGCTTAGCTACTGGTGCAAAGGTGTCAAGGTAATCTTCACCATAGACTTGAGTGTAGTCTCTTGCAACAAGTCTGGTTTTTTTTCTTTCTGGTTGCCCATTAGCCAAATACTTGATAGTGAATAGTAACATGCTTGTGACAGCCTTCTTACCTTTGGGGAGCTCACTCTCAAACCAAGTTCCATTTCGGATCATGGCACTGACCTCATCATCTACTGAGTCTCTCCATTCCTTTATCTCCATTGCCTCCTCATAGGTCCTCGGAATATACTCTTGATCTATATTGGTGATGAAGGCTTGATGATCTCTTGGATAGTAAGCAAGTTGCTTGAGTGGGATGGGCTACTGCTTGACTGTTGAAATACTTCCAATTTGATGGACGCTTTCTCACCCTTGTGCTTCTCCTAAGCGGCTGGACCTCTCCAACAATCTCAGCTTCAACTTCATTTTGTTGATCTGATTCCTCTTGTTGTTGGCTTTCATCCTGATCATGAACCTCTTGCTCTTGATCAGTAGTCTGCGGATCCTCTTGACCAATGTATGGTTCCTCTTGACCAGTAGACGAATCCTCTTGATTCCCCTCTTCAGGATTAGGATGAGAAGCCTCTTCAGCCGCATCCATACCATTGGCTTGATCTAAACTATTTGCTGAACTAGTAGTTCTTTCATTTGGTGTCATGATGGTACCTAGGCTCTCCATGATAATTCGTAGGTTGTTTGCCCTATCTGAGGCCCCTTGAGATAGATCCTTGAGATTGTCCCAACTCTTCTTGTCTCTGGAGAGTAGCATTTGTAACCTTTTTGAGTGGTAGAATACCCAATGAACACTGCCTTTGTGCTTCTGGCCTCAAGTTTGTTCTTATGATCACCTGTTTGCAATACATAGCACAAGCACCCAAATACCCGTAAATGGTCAATTGATGGTTTTCTTTTGTTCAATACCTCATAAGGTGTGGCATCATCAAGGACTCTTGTTGGAGTTCGGTTGATGAGATAGCATGCTGTCATGACTGCATCACTCCAGAACCTCTTAGGCATGTTGGTGTAGAACATCATGGACCTGGCCACTTCCATCAGATGTCGGTTTTTCCTCTCAGCTACACCATTTTGTTGTGGAGTGTAAGGACAGCTGGTTTGATGGATTATTCCATGCTTCGCCAAGTGGGATTTGAAAGATGTGCTTGTATATTCCCCTCCATTATCAGACCTGAATACTTTGATCTTAACATTGAACTGATTAGTTATGTAGCTCTGGAAGTTTATAAATGCATCTAGTACTCTATCTTTAGATGGTATCATAGTCAGCCATCTATATTTAGATTTCTGGTCTATGAGGGTGACAAAATATCTATGATTTTCCCTAGAAGTGCATGGTGCAGTCCAGACATCAGAGTGTATAAGATCAAAGCATTTCTCATAGATAGTAGATGACTTGGGAAACACAGTCTTGCAATGTTTGCCAAGAATACATGCTTCACATCCATCATTTTTGAAATAAACATTAGGCAATAACAGGTTCAGTGCTCTAGAATGGGGATGGCCTAACCTAGCATGCCACAATACATCATTTTCTAAGACATGGATTGAACTAAAAGCATAAGGTAAACATGATCTAGTCGTGGTGTCTTCAAGCAGGTACAAGTCCCCTTTAGTAACACCCTTTCCGATCATCTTAAGAGTCTCAATATCCTGAAATACGACATCATTAGGACTAAAAATAACCTTGCAGTTAAGATCAGTGGCAACCTTCTTGACAGATAATAGATTAGATGCAAAAGATGACATATAAAATGCTTTAGTATCTTTCTCAAATAGTTTCAAGCTTCCTACACCTTTTATTGGTATGCTGTCACCATTTGCAATCATAACATTGCCTAAGGCAGGCTTAACATTACTGATTAACCTAGCATCACTAATCATGTGGTGAGAAGCTCCAGAATCAATAAGTACTAGCTTAAAGCTATCAGATGCATTCAAGGTTGTAACAAGAGCATTGGACAGTTTATAAGAGGCATTCAAAGATAAACCAAGTGTGTTACCAGAGTTTTCCTTGAGGGCTTTGATGAGAGCATCAAGGTCAGACCTCTTGATTGTCTCATCTTGGCTAGTCCTCATGATAGAACAGCCACTGAATCCCAAGGTCTTCCCTTCTCCAGCCGCAACCGAGTTCATGGGGCGAGGAGTAGATGGCTCGCCCATTTCACCAGAGAAATTCCCCCTTGCATCAGAGTAAGGTGTCCTGAACTTCTGAGGCTTGAGGTGTGGGTGAAGGATCCAACATTTGTCTTTGCCGTGACTTTTTTTCTTGCAATGGTCACACACCCACACTTTCTTGTCTTCTGGCTTGTAATACCCCTTGTTAGCTATGCCCTCATGTTTGTGCTCATTTCCTTCAGCCTTGTTAGCTATGATAAGGTCTCCTTTGCCACCAAAGAGTCCCACTGAGCCTTGCTCCTTTTGAATCTGAGCACAAAGCTCCTCAAGTGATGGAAGCTTCTCACTTCTTAGAATGTGTTTGATTAGATCACTATAACCCGGGTTGAGAGTGAACAGCAAAGCAAAGACCTTGTCTTGCTCCTTTCTCTCATTAAGTACATCTGGATCAAGACTGGCCGGTCTTAGCATCTCTAACTCGGCCCACAACGATCTGAACTTCCAAAAATGCTTGGAAAATTCAGTTTCTTCTTGACTGAGAGTGTTGATAGCCCTCTTGACTTCAAACACCCAACTGATGTTAGATATATTTCCATATACCTTCTGGAGAGTATCCCACAGCTCCTTGGAAGTTTCACAGTAGGAGTAAGCTTCCAAGATAGAGGTTTCAAGACTATTCTGAATGATGGAAAGGACCATGAGATCCTTCTGACTTCTCTTTCCACCTCCTTCAGCCGCAGCAACAACTTCTTTACCATCCTCTCCTAGAATGGTCTTCTTGGTGTCTTTGCCGTCAACAACATACTCCCAAAGACCTCTGCCTCCAAGAGCGGTTTTGACAAGTCTAGACCACAGTAAGTAGTTGGTTCCCTTGAGGGTAACCTGAATATACACAGATTTAAAGACATCCGTGTATGAGTTTTCCATTTTTTTTTTTCTGGGAATGAAGAACAACTCAAGAACAGGATGAACTTTACCAAAAATAGAAAGGAAAAATCAGAGATTTGTGAAAGTAAAGAGAATAGAGTAGAGAAGAATGAATCTCAGGAGCTTACTTGCTCTGATACCATGAAAGAATGTGAGGATAAAGAGATGTAGATGAAGAACATTGAAGAACAGAGAGAGAGAGAGAGAGAGAGAGAGAGAGAGAGAGAGAGAGAGAGAGAGAGAGAGAGAGAGAGAGAGAGAAAGTAGATATGAGAGAAATTCTATTCCCTTGAAATTCAAATTGTGGATCTGAGTACAAGTATTTAAAGACAAGTGACTTCATTACACAATATAATAAAATATATTCTTCTCTCTTCTTCTTCTCTTCAATAAACTCGAGCTTATAAAATCTTTATAAAGTCTTATAAAACCTTATAAAAACTTTATAAAACTTTATAAGTCTGACAGCTTAATTCTCAAGTCTAGCTGCTTAATTCTGCTTCATGTCAACAGGTACAAATCTGTTATACTGGCCCAAGGGTCAGTCTGGAACAGAAGGGCTTCAATAAGCAGATAGTGGAATCACATAAGCAGAACTAGTCCAACACAAATGGCCCCAACATCACTTAAATAATACCATCGAAATTGTACATGGAAACTATGAATCCATTCAGTTCACCCGTAAGAGGTTTGTCATTGTTTAGGATGAACAGAAAATATCCTAACCTCATTTGAAGATTCTTCCATATCCTTCCCTCTAGATGCTTCTTTTGTAATAGACTCAATATAAAATTCTCTTTATTTTGCCCTAACAAATTTTTACCAAGTAATTTGTAAGTATTAACTTTTTAGGCATGGACTTGATAGTTGTTCAGAAAAAAAAGGCATGGACTTGATTATCAAGACATAATCAAGTACAAATACAAGTCCATATTTTAAATACTTGCACGAAACAAATCGAGCAACGGATAAGGCAAAAAAATCAGGTTTCGGACTTGTACCCATGCCTAGAAACCAACCAAACATTTGTTATGACATGAAAAGCAAACACGCTTTTAATAGTTAAACGTACTACTACGCAAAAAAGACTTCATCTCTAGAAATAAACTCCAAGAATATGTCTAGTGTCATGTTTGTTTTTGTATTTTGATACATCATCTAATTACGATATCTACATGTTTTATCTAATTTTTTTTTGTAGCTAGTATTTATATCTAAATATACCACGTGGATGCTAAATTGTTTATATTTTCTTTTATAATATTTGAATGTTATAAAAACTAAAAACTAAAATGTGTATTTATTACTAATTATTATATTTAAATAAATATGATTAGAAATATATTTGTGACAAAATTGTGATTCTACAATTTTGCAGTTCTAGTAAGAAATACAGTTTTGTTGATGGAAAGACATGATTTTGCATTTAAACTCTCTTTTTTTTGCATATCAAATAGCTAAACATTTTAGATGTTGCAGATGTAGAAAATGTTTTATAAAAAGAGATTATTTGGGAAATAACAAAAAAAAAGAGAAATTATTTTTGTAAAGAGAGAGTTGAGAGAGATAGAAAGATAAATGAGGAGAAATCAGAACCCTATTGTACATTTTACCATAGTCTGTCCTTTTCTTTACTAACATTGCATGTTTCATTAAGTACAATCAAGTAATATTAATAACACATCTATATTGGGTCATTTTTTTTCGGATCCAGCCCACATCAGATCTCTCTTGGGCCATTTGGACCGATTAAGAAATCAGATCCAATTCTTACATATTTTTTTCCTTTGGGCCATTGAGTCTAAGTTCAAATAATTTTTTTTCAACCATTCTTAATTATTATTTTTTTCATTGAAAAATATAAATCTGTATTAAGAGTATAATTTTTTTATTAAAAATATTAACCACATAATAAGATTAATTTATCAGAGTTATACCAACTTAATACATTAAAGAAATAAAGTTTAATTTTTTAAACATAAATAGTCATTTAAAATAAAACACAATAAAGAAAGATAAAAAGTTTAAATCTTTTATAAAATATAAAACAAATATATAAAATATGACATTTACTAAATATTTGTCAATTGAAAAAAAAAAGAAAATAAATCAGCGCTTTGATCAAAATCTAGTTTTTCATTATAAAGACAACATTTTGAGTATTTGCATCTTAATGCAATATCTATCCAAAATGAACAGACGAAAATCTCAGTGCCCAGAATCCAAAGAATAATGAGCAGCAGCACATACACAAAGAGATACCACTATCAACAGAGGCCAAAAGAGTGTACAAAAACAAATGTATTACGGAGTATGATTTTCAGATTCTAGCTAATTTGTTGTTGAGAAACAAGAACGAGAAGTCCCTGTGGACCAACCAAAATCTCACTAAGGAAACTCACAAGCCCGAACCAAACCACTGGAGTTACATCGACTCCTGCAAGTGGTGGAATCACTTTCCTCGTCTGAACAAGGATTGGTTCGGTCGGAGCGTACGCCAAAACGTAAGGGAACTTGTCAACTGGGAGTTTCGGGTACCAAGACATAACAATCCTCAAAATAAAGAGAAACCCAAAAGCTGATAAGGCAGGACCCAAGATCCCAATCGCAAGCTTTGCGGTTCCTGGATCCAGATCTGCTAGAGATATGTTATGCAAGGCCTCCGAGATTGGTTTTGACGAGACAATACTTGGATAGAGGCTTGTTGTTGTTGTTGTTGTGTCTACTTCGATTTGGGTTAACGATGCTGAAACCACAGGAAGACATGCAGACCGAGTTCGAATGTTGGGACATGACCGTCGAGATTTGGCCTGAAAAATGTATTGAATTCGAGAGATGGTTAGAGAAAACAGGTTGGGTAAGAAGGAGATTTGATGAATCTCGGTCGATTTATCTCACCAGATTCAGCGCCGGCGAGAAAGATACGAAGCCGGAGGCTACTGTTGTCATCGCGAACTCTGCACTTAGTGAACAAAAAAATGTTGATTTTTGACTCTGTTTTTGATTGAGCGTAAGGTTAAGAATACAGACAGGACTCGGAAAATCTGGTGCAAGAGGATAATGCTGACATGGAATATCAAAGCAAAGTTTTTTTTTCTCTTTCAAGGTAAACAAAAGCTATTTTTTATGCAAAAAAAAAAAAAACAAAAGCGATTTCACCCAGGCAAACAGATCAGAGCATGGTTATTGTAGGTCTCTTGCGTTGAGTCTATTAGCGTAATATAAGATACAATCTCTTAGTTTTAAACTAAAAAAGCTAAGAGACATCTCTTATATATCTTATTTAGAGCATGATTATCGGTGGTGGGAGGAAGGTTCTTACGCGTGGATCCCACCACCTTTTTGCAAAAATCGTATTTAAATGTCGCCAAATAAGAAACATTTCACAGGAGTTTGTTGTACTGTTTGCGGGTTCCACAGATACGTGGCCGTCCGCGATTGGTTCATTTTTATTTTTTTTAATTTTAAATTAGAAAAAAAAAATTTAAGAACCCCAAAAACGTTTTTACCGATAATCATGCTCTTACGAGACGTCTCTGGGTTTTTTTAGTTAAAAGCTAAGAGTATGTATCTTATATTACGCTACGAAACCCAAACTAAGAGACATGCAATAAACATGCTCTTAACAACCAGAGTTTCGACCTTTAATACCCTCCAAATCATCTCTCTCTATTTCACATCATATTCTCTCTCTTCTATCTAATAATTTAACACCATCCAATTACTATAATTCAACACCATCCACTTTACAATTGTTTTTTAAAATAATTTTATTTTTATATGTTTTTGTAATTAACAATATAAAAATTACGTATTAACAATATAAAAGCAAGAATTTGTTGTAAATTAATAGAGAAATTATAGTAAAAAAAGATGAGTTTCTTTTCTGTATTCAAATCAAATGAAACAAATCTCTATTCATAGAATATGAAAAATGATTAATTTTGATGTAATTTTTTTTTTAAATTAAATTTAGGAGATAATTGATTTCAAATAATTGAGAGGAAAAAACATGTCAGAAATTTCGTTGGTTAATGGTTTAGTGACACATGGCTTTTGAAAGACCACTTTACCTCATCTTCCGCGATTCAACAATGTTGAATTCTTTCAACCATATTGAATATAAGTTGGATTCAATCTCTTTTCAATATACCATTGCACCTTTTCAACTATTGGATTAAAAGATTCAATAAGCCATTATAAGTAGTCTAACGAGAAATCGTGCATCATACCACTAAATCTGAAATCCAATTCTGAAATATCCCTCTAGTAAAATGAATTTCTGTGATTTATTTTTAATGTTAAAATATGTTAATTACTTAAATAGGTTTGTGGCAAACGAAGAAAAATGTCGCAGTTACCACACTCTTATTTTTTATCTTGGTTAGATAACTTTCCAAAACTTTATTATACATGTCTATAATGTTGGGATCCATACTATATAAGTGTGTGGATCCTCCCATAAATAACTTAGCCAAATTATCTAAATTATATATAATATATGAATATTATTCGTCTACCCGATGATCCGTCAGATCAAATCGAATATATAAGAAAGCCTATACTCAATCGCGATTTTAGATTGTTCTATCTCCTTACAAGAAAATTTCAAAAAGCTTCTTATGTACTGTTTTAATGTCTGTTAAGAGTATAAATGATTTGTGAAGTTTCCAATTACATTAAGAGGTAAAATTTCATTAGGAGGTGTATAGTCATGAGGTAATTGCATATAGATCTTTTCTCGTATATTGCTATGCAAAAATAAAAAAATTATTACATCCCTTTTTGTGAGAGACCATCCATATGTTTTATAGCCAATCTGTTATGAACTTTACTATGACAAGTTTTGCAATTCTGTGAGAATGTGTCAATGTAATCTACACCTTCTTGTTTGGTAATATCCATTAGTTGTGGTCTATATTTTCCATTGTCTCATCTGCTTTTTATTTAATCTTATAAACCCAATGACATCCAATTGCGTTTTTTCTTTTAGGTATTGTTATTGATAATGTTCTATTGATAACACAAGTTTACATTTCTCTATTCATCAGCTCATGCCACTAATATGAATTGATTGCTTCTAAAAATATTTCCGGATCAGACTAAGCAAAGTTATTTAGAATGATATTACTAGTGAAGATCATTCAACCTTGGGTAATCAAGTATGAAGACATATAATGTTCAGTTTTACCACATTTTTTTATTGAGGATTCATTTGTGAACTGAACACG
Source organism: Brassica napus (assembly GCF_020379485.1). Taxonomy (NCBI): domain Eukaryota; kingdom Viridiplantae; phylum Streptophyta; class Magnoliopsida; order Brassicales; family Brassicaceae; genus Brassica; species Brassica napus. The sequence continues at coordinate 19,872,629 of NC_063449.1, forward strand.
GGTCTCCGCAAAGTCGTAAGACCATGTATGGGGTTATGCCGTCTTTTAGGTTTGTTTTTTCCTTCCCCTAATTCTAGGATGCCTCCACTTGATGCTTGACGCCCACGCTTCTGAGTTCACGAAGAAGAGTTTGATAAACAATAGCACGAACTCTCATTCTATCACTGGCTTATTGTGATCTAGGGAACACGGTATATGGTAGTCGGGTTTCCCGTTTACCCACAACGGAGGTGCCGCAATAGCTTTAACCCGATCATTTCTCAAGAACAATAGCTAAGTGACCGATTGATTTTGTTAGTGAGAAGCTCAGTTCCGCTTTAAGCCCGACAAGCGGGTGGTTCGGTTGGTTGTTGATAGAGGACTCCAAATAGCTTTATTTGAAAATTGGATGTGTCATGTTCCTTTGTCCTACTCCCCATTTGTTGGAAGGGTTTGACCTTGCTGCTAACTTGTTATATTCCCGAGTGATGAATCATATTTGTTATAATAATTATCGATATAAGATGAAGTATAAATGTTTCGTCAATTTGCATTCATATAATTTTTTTTTTCATAATCACTATGAATTAACCATTATTAGATGAAAATTTAAGAATAAAAACTTTTATTTTTAATAGGAAAAGTGTTTGGTATTGGGTTGTGTGGTGATGTAACTAGCATGAAAAGATGAAGAATGGTTGAATTAAAAAGATCATGCGTTGGACAAGTAAATTCCAAAGTTAGAAGAGTTATATATCTTTAAGAAACTATGGTTATATAGATATATTGTGTTTCAAGATTGAGTACTTTGTATTTCTTAATCAGAAGGATAAACTAAAAACACAAAAGCTTTTATTTTAGGTGTATGTTTATGTCTACATTTGGGGTAAGTAGATGCATAGCTAAAAAAATCAAAAATTAATTAAGAGTAATTGTTCATTAGGATTTCATTTTGATTTTTTTTTTGAAGTAGAGGAGTTGGGAATCTATTGATAAGGAAAACTAAAGTTTGGGTAAAATCACTCCATTATGTCAATGAAAGAAAAACCAAATTTAGGTAAAGTAAATCCTTTATATCAATGGAACATTGGATTGAGAAGAACGTTAAAGTCACATTGAGAATGTTTTGAATTTTCCGTCTATAACTTAACTTTACTCTAGACTTGTTCACATGGAAAGGCAATGAGATTTATTTTGAATTGAGGAGGGTTTTGAAATCAAGTTTTGAGATTTATCTGAATGAATCGATTTGATTTTACTGGAATATTTGGTATTTACAAGAGTCAAAAAAAGAGAAAAATTATAGAACATCACTCTTTGGTTTTAGAAGATATATTTACATTACACTTGTGCAGTCATCTAATATGGTACGAAAGTATTTAAAATCCTTAGTAGATACAAATGGAAAATGAGCCCTAGTATCCAAATGTATAAGAAGAGATGTTTTTTTGAGATTATTAAGAGAATGAAATGCTAGAAAAAATTTGTTTTGCCAAATGATAAATCTTTCAATGTACCAGTCTTTGAGCTTTCTTTTTGGAATGGAAAGATCTTCAAAGAGAAATTGAATATTGGAAAAGAAGTGTGGCGAAGTCCATAATTCCAAAGAGAGCTTGAATCTGACAGGCTGATGTTGCATATAGGGAAATTTGTTGGCTGTGATAATTGGAGGTCCAACCAATATAGCTTGGTTTGAAGATTACCCATCCCAATCACTAAGGCTGGAGTATACCCATGGATTGTGCAAAAGGAAGAAAAGAAAATTAATAGAAGATGGATAATCTTGAAGAATGGAGCTTACACTTATGAGACCAAAATGGAAAGAGAAAATGAGAGAGACATTATGGACGAATCGTTTATTTGATAATTGAGTGTACCAAACTGATTAATAACCATCTGAGTACTATAAACAAATTCTCAGTAGTTTCAAATGTTTTGCTAATATCATCAAATTAACCTAAGTTTCCACATACACGTGTTGTTACACCAGAATCCATAACATAGTCAATAAAATTAATGCATGGTTCCTTCATAGTAGTCCACACAATGTTACATGAATATGCTGAATAATAATTTGTTGAAGATTTTTCTTTCATGATTTAGTTGAGCCAATTGTTAAAGTTGTTATTATGATAATCACACTAAAGCATAAGAGACATGATGAAAATGATTATGTATTGCAGGAGTATTGGAAAAAAAAACATTATCGGCCATGTTTCCTTTTGATCCTATTTGAGTTTGAGATTTTGTGTTGTTATAACTGTATAAATGCCCACCATTTTGATACTGGTGCCCACCATTTTGATATTGTTGTTGAAAGGATGCATTTTATCGTGTATGACTTTATTTAAAAGAAATATTGATCTTTTCTTCTTCTTATATCCACCGGAAATTGCTCCAACAATCTCAATATGCTCTGAAAATATTCCATAATCCAAATGTTATGAAGATTTGAACAAAATATGTGGATTGAACACTGTTATATATGAAAGACAACATCTAATATAGGTGTTTTTTAACTATCTTCTAATATTTCTCCAAATTTGGTAAATGATCAAATCAAACATTCTCATATGCATCATTCAAGTCAAAGAGAAATTTGATAACACATTTTCTTTAAAAGAGCTCCATCCATTTAGTATCCAAATTGTGGAAAAACGGCTATAACCTACCCAACATATTACCATATGTTAAATTTATACTCAGCATATAGGTCAGTGCAAAAACATACTTCTTCTTTTGTAAAATTTAAATTCCATACACAAATTATCCGATTTGTGTAAAATCTGTTTTTACTGTTAAATTACTAACGTTCGTTTATACTGAAACAGAATTTATTTATTTATAAATTGATTATACTAAAACGATGTCGTTTTGGCACTTAGTTAAATAATTGGAGTTACGAATAATCAAACATATGACCTTACACTAAACGCAGCATATCACATCCAAAAGGCTATTAAAGTCAAAACAAGGATATTGAATTATATACGATACACCAAAATTTATGGACTGCACTATGGTATAGAACCAAAAGTCTTAGAAAGATATAATGATGCAAACTGATATCCGACTCTAAAACTCGAAATTCACAAACTTATATATCTTTACGTTTGGAGGTGCAAAAATATATTGGAAATATTCCAAACAAACATTATTTGCTAGATCCACCATAAAATATGAGTTCATTTCTTTAGACAAAGTAGTTAAAGAAGCAGAATGGATTCATAATTATCTGGAAGATATTCTAATGTGGGATAAACCAGGCCCAGCTCTACGCATACATTGCAATAGTCAGTCATTGCTAACCCAAGCACTAAATACTATCTATTATTGTAAATTGCGTCACATAAGATGACAACATAAAATCATTAGACAATTGATCTCAAGCGGTGTAATTTATGTGGACTACATAAAGTCGTTCAAAACCTTGCGGACCCATTTACTAAAGGTTTATCAAAAGATTATATATTAAAATCATCAAAGTGACTGAGTTCATTGCCTATGACTAAGGATGATTGATGGAACCCCACCAACGAGACTTGAGATCCCAAAAAGTTGGTTCAAAGGAAAAACAAAATTCGATGAAAGAACTGAAATTAACCTTACCATATCCCAAGGATGTAATAATGTTCTTGTAAATATTTAAGGTTAAACATTGACTTTTAATGAGATTATACCTTGACAATCATTTACATGTATATAAAGTATAATATGGTACTATATATGTATATGACATGGGCATGTGACAATCACCAAGTGAGTGTGAAATGTGATCGTTTCTAGGAGGATGAAGATCATGCTATACCCTCCAACTTCACTCATGAAACACCAGGCAATTTCATGGCCAAAATAAACCTAATAGAGAGCTTAACTCTACGAGAAAACGCAGATGTGTTATATCTTTTGACTCGGTTTACATAAACATTCAGGCGGTTCAAGAAATCATGTTCACTACCTGAAAAGTAAACTTAACAGATACTAAGAATGAGTAGTTCAAGGCTGAAAATGCTACTACGTCATATACAGTTAGTTATTCGATTATGCTCTCGAAAAGTCTGTCTAGTCTTAGTTTAGTCTAGTGAGTCGAGTCTATCGAGTATGCATTGTCTTTCGACTCTTGCATATGTTTAGAGTAATTCTATTCATGTTGGAGAGTGTTGAAACTATTTTTACAAGCATGTTAGACAGAGTAAAAATGAGTGTGTGAATAAAAGTTTTACAAACATAATGAGCCGGGTAAATTCTAAATCTAATGTGAAGTAAATGTTAGACTTTTTATGGAGAAAGACCACCACATTTTCAAGCTAATGGGTTGGGTAAAATGTAGAAAGTGTCTTTGGACAATGAAAAAGTGTTAAGCTAAGATAAGTCTATTTGGTGATAAATGGCTTAAGCGAAGTAAACTTGGTGACTATGCTATCTTGGTGACTAAGCTAAATCAACTTAGTAAATGGCTAAACTAAGTATATTTGGTGACTGATCACCCAAAATAACTTAGTGACAAATGGTTAAAACTTACTAAACTTAGTGACATATGTCTAAATCACTTTATAACTAAACTTGGTAAATTTCTCATATAAATAGACATCTTACATCTCATGTAATAAGATACTACTACATGCTTTCGCTTTCACATAAAATTTCCTTCAAATCTCTATTCTTTTAAAAAAGTAAGTCATGAGAGCATAGAGTAGATGTTAAATTTGCACGTAGTACATAGATCGTTTCACCTAGAAGCGATATATTAAGTTAAGGAAAGAAATCAAATCTCGACCCCCACATATTCATATATTTCCTTAATTGTTTTCAAACGTTTCACCGCCTGATATCTCATGGTGATGGCTGCTTTTTAAATTTTTTTTTTTGCATTGCTAATGTTTGACATAGAGAGAACCTCATGGTAACAGCTGCTGCTTGGCATCACTTGGTTCATATTTTTGTTCAAAGAAAAACAAAGCTTACTAGTTATTGCATGTCTTGTTTTAGAAGTTTCTAAGCAAAACCTAATTTGCTTGGACTCTTGAGAAGGAGAGGCGAGACTTAACACTCATGGCTTTTTCTTGGAGTGTCTCTGGGAAAAGTTCTTTAGCCTGGAAAAGCCGTCTATGAGGAGATCGAGCTCAATCGCAAAAGTGATACGTAGCCAGTTCTTGAGCCCAACAGCTCGACCTGCAAGAACCTCATTGATTATGCCGTAACTGTCAACAAAGCTCGTTAACAAGATTACTATATTTTACCGGGTAGGATGATCAACGATTCCTCTTTAGCCAGCTTGCAGCAGAAATCCAAATCATCACTGATATCTTCGAGTAGTGACAGGTTTAACTTCACCTGCACCAATAAACAAATGGATTAGCCTCTGAGATTGAGCTTTGACTGAGGAGTTAACCTGATTGCCTCAGTTCTTTACCATCGTGAACATGGACCCCTCGGGTTTGCTGGGGCAACTGATGCAAGGGATCTTCATAATCTCTTCATAACAAATCTCTGCACATTCTCTCATCTTTTCAAGTTTCACTGAGAAGAATTCTTCTTTCGTATTCCCAAGGATCTCAGGAATGGCACCCTGGCTCAGATGGAAAAAAAAATCATGTTTCCTAACAGAGATATGTGTTAAAACACCAATGCATCCCATCAATATACCTGAATGAACGTTACAGCGTCCGTCGAAATGTTGATGACGTTGGTAAGAGACTGAACAAACTAATATATAAAAGACACAGAAGTTAAATCACATTCACATACGACCAAATGTAAATCAATTGCTAGGCAACAAACCCCAGAATATTTCATGATGCTATGAGGGTCAAGAGTCACCATCCAGCCAAGTCTCCAGCCAGGAACAAACCATCTTTTCGATATGGCGCCTAACAAAATTACAGGCACTATCTCTGCAAACTCAGCCATGGACACAAATGGTTTATCCCCAAATGCATAATGGTCGTAAACTTCGTCTGCGATCAAAAGTATTCCAAGCTTGCAAGCTGTCTCTGCAATCTTCATCACCACCAAATAAAGTGGACACCGACATTTACCAAAAATGAGTAAAACTTTGCAATTAAAAAAAAAACACGAAAAGTGACAAGCAAAGTGCACACCTTTTGAAGATGTTGGCGGGAAAAAACGTTTCCACAAGGATTGCAAGGGTTGACAACAACTATAGCTACGGTTTTGTCGTCTGCAAGAGCTTCAACAGCGTCCAGATCAACATCCCAACCATTTTCTGGTAGGAGGTCGAAATAACGAACCTCTAGCTGACTGAAAGACGCTCTGGAATCATACATGGGGTAAGTGGGCCTAGGCAGCAGAATGTTGGCACCAGGATTTGCGAGTGCTGAGATCAAAATCTCAATTGCTTGCAAACAACCAGAAGTGATATGAACATCATTTGGAGATATCTGGTAAGAGAGATCTCGAGAGAGGTACTCTGCAACAGCTCTATTTGAAGGGGGGAAAAAAAAAGAGAAACACAAAGTCATCAAGATTTGAATTCAGACAACAACAGACCCTTAAGACAAGATACATATCCTTAGCTTCCCATTAAAAGAAAAAACAAGAGCACGAAATCAAAAAAAGAAAGAAGAGGAAGTAATCTTACTTCCTAGCGGCAGGAATACCGGAAGCAGAAGCATAGTTGTTAAACTTGGTGGAGCTAACAGCGTCGCAGATGGCTTTAACAGCTGATGGATCAGTACTGAATCTCGGGAACGGAGAAGGGTCGCCATGTCCGAGGGCGATGACGGGTCTGGTGTCACCTTCGTCGAGATTACTGATTAAGGTATTAAGATACTCACGAATGCTTAAGGAGCTTGAACGTTCGACCACCTCGTTGGCTCCGAAGTTCCATCGCTTGGCTCCGATTTCACCCATCTTTTTTTTTTTTGTCGGAAACGTAACACAAAGAAACTGAAGCTAAGGTTTTGTATTTTTGTTTGTGATATGTGACTGGTATGGTATTGGCATAGAAGATTCTCTTCCCCAAAATATCTAATCCATAGAATCAAAATATAAATTAATTAAAGGGTTTTTTTTTATGTCAACATTCTGGACTTTATTAAATCCCAGCAAGTAAAGAAGAGTACAATTGGGCATCGACGTAACACACACGCGTCGGCTTAAGAAAACAAAGAAATACAATACGTGTTCAAAATTAACATGCAGATTTGAAAACTGTATCACCGGCGCCGGCCACATCACCGCTTCCTTTCCGTTCAGAGACATTTCTAAAGCCATCTATTGACTTCTCAAACAGAGAGTAAAGATTGATTCTTTCAGAAAAGGTTGAAGTGCAAATCTTTAAAGAAGGAGAAGACTTGGCACAAAACAAAAGGGATCTAACAATTTAATGCGAAAGAGGAGAAAATAAACTTTATTTAAACTCAAAACAAATAGCGAAAGATAAACATGAAGAACTGCCCCAATTTGTTTTGATTATGCACTAACAAAATCGCCAAGCGAAATCTGACAAGCGGAAACTTAAAAAGATCGCCGAAGCGAAGCTAGATCTGACAAGCGGAAAAATATATTACATCAAAAAGATAGCTTTTCTTTCCCTGTGAAATATTGATGTTTGGTGAAGCCACCAGGGCTAGAGTCCGGCGATCGGGAAATTAACATTTCCGCTAATTAACAAACTAATCATAAGAAACTAATTTGAGAAGTCAATTACTTTCTTATATGTCGCTCTTACGTTGACTCTCACGATGATTGATTATATATTAAAAAAAAAATTACATTTAAAATATTATTATTTATTTTTTTATTTTGTTTCTTTTTAAATTTTTTCCAAAAACCTATACATATAATAAAAAAATAAAATTTTTATAAAGTAAAAAAATAACGAATTGAAAAACAAAATATATGTATCACAAAAAATGAAAAGTTTGCAAAATAGTAATATTACATTAAAAATATTTTAAATAACATAAAATATACTTTTGAAGTAATAAATACTTTCTTTATATCAATATTTTCTTACATGAAAAATATAAATTTGTATATAATGTGATTTTATTAAAAACAATTTACACATATAATCTTGATATTAGAAAAAGAAATAATGTTTATCTTAAAACATAATTTTAAACAATATAATTTTTTTTAAAGTAATAGAAATATTTTTATATAACATTATTTGAGAAGTTAGTTTCCAATGAGTCTCTCTCACGTTAACTCTCACGATGGTTGATTACACAGATACCCTTAATGAATTAAAAAAATTACATTTAAAATATAATTATTTATTTATTTTTATTTTGTTTCCTTTTAAAAAATTTCCTATAACCTATACATAGAATAAAAAAATAAAATTTTTATAAAGTAAAAAAAAGAGTTGAAAAACAAAAATATATGTATATATAATATGATTTCATAAAAAAAAGAAAAGTTCACAAAATAGTAATATTACATTAAATAATATTTTAAATAACATAAAATATACTTTTGAAGTAATAAATGCTTTATTTATATCAATATTTTCTTAGATGAAAAATATAAATTTGTATGTAATGTGATTTTATTAAAAACAATTTACAAAGATAATCTTTATATTAGAAAAAGAAATAATATTTCTCTTAAAACATAATTTTAAACAATACAAAAAATTTAAATTAATAGAAATATTTTTATCTATCTATCTATTTTCTTAGATGATTACATAAAATAATTAAGTAACATAAATTGATATATGTTTAATTGACTAAAAATAGTTTATAATTAGTATTATTGAATTGTTTTATTTATTTTTCATATATTTTGACTATAATATCTTTCAATTACAGCAAAAAGATATCGATAAATTATATTTTATTTATATAATATTATTTTCAAATATAATCACAATTTTGTTTACTGCTTATTTTTAAGTTGTTAAAAGAAAAACTAAAAACTAAAATTTTTAAATATAAATCATTTGATCAAATAGTTACAAAATATTTTAATGAGATAGATATATTATATTTTTATCATTATTAAAGTTATTTTTTTTCCTAATATTAAATTTTATTTTAAATTTTATGTTTCTATGTTTGTAGAACTTAATATAACCGTAATGAAAATACCAAAACAAATATGAATTCTCATTTTTTAATATTATTTAAAATAAATTTCAGTTTCCATTCAATAAATCAAAGGCATAGATTTATTTAGAGTTTATTAAATATTTTAATTATTTTAAATATTGACATGTGTTCATGAGTTTCCAAAATTGTATCAGCTACTTATGCATGTAACTTCCTATTGAGCATCGCTTTATTTTCTAATATATTTTTTAAAAAAGCATCAACATATAATTTGATAAATATTATGAAAATAGATGCACATTTAAACGATAGATTAAATTGATATGATTTGACTTAATTATAATAATAAAAATAATTATACCTCATTTTGAATTTGAAAGAATATATGTAACTCAATATAGACACAACATGAGTGACTCGACTAATCCAACTTATATCTAAAATCATAGATTTAACTACGATAAGAATATATAACTTTATAAGAATAGTAATTTATTTTATAAATATAAATCATAGGACAACTCTAAGCATATAAAAATGAAAATAAAATATTAACCAACTGTTACAATTTAGTTCTTTTGTAAAATTTATATATATGCATGAGACTTCAGAATATTATCATTATATTAATTTATGTAATTTGGAATTAAACACTTTAGTTTATTTTTTATTTCATTCTAAGTAGAATAAATCTTAAGTTATAATAATCTTCATAAAATATATTTACATATCTAAGACAACAACCACCTAATTGCAAATAAGAAATTAATCAAAATTTCAATAAATTTATAATAAAAGTATTATAGTTGAATTTAGAGATGCAATCCAATTTACCCAAATGATAATTAAATCGACTGTAAAAACAACAAAACCAATTAGATATAACATTTATAAAATAATATGTATAATTAGAGTAATATAATATTATTAATACAAATGATGCATATAAATAATAAATTAATTTAAAATTAAAAATAAATAGCGATCAATTATTATGGTATATTTACTTTAGAAATATTTATACCCGTGCATGAGCACGAAAAAATCACCTAGTTACTAATTAAAAGACTATAACTATATAATTATTATTTATGTTATCTTTTGAAAAGTCTCCCGTATTATATTTTTTTTTACATTTTTGTAAAATAATTTTTTAAATAAAATTAAGAATTTTATATATTTAATATTTAGTTATGTATTTTTTTTCATTTTCAAATTCTCATGAACAATTTTTTCAAATAATAACACAATATATATAAGAATTATTTTTTTATTTTAAAATATTTTTTTTATATTTTGGATAATTTTTATTATTATTAATTTTAACACTTATTTAGACTTCATTTTTTATTTTGTGGCTAATTTATATATTTTATTTATTAAAAGTATAAATGATATTAACACTATAACTTTCAACGTGAGAGCTCGAATGTGAAAAACAACTTTGCAAATAATAGTATAGATATAATGTGTATTAATTCCTTTTTTATCCTTCAAATAGAAACACACACATCCTAACTTACTTTTTATTTTTTGAGTTTTTCTTCTGTACACCTCTAGGATGAACATGTGGCCTTCACCACTAAAATGATAGCCAATAAAATTTGGGAAAATTGCCAAATATGATCCATAACTTGATTTTAAATACAAATATATACACCAACTTGAATCAAATGTAAAACTAATCCAAAAAGCTAGTGAAATTACAAGTAGCTCATTATGACCAAACAAAAAAAATAGAATTTACTCTTACGAATATAACCCCTGGAAGTCTTCTGAGGTCTTGTAAGTCTTCTAAGAGAAGATTTCCGGAAAGTCTTCTCATATTGTAGATCTTAAAAATAATTTATATATTTTATTAAAAATATTTTAATGTGTGAAAAATTGAAATCATGTAACTATAAACATTTTTGAATGATATAAATTAAGATATAGTAAAATTGAAAAGTTTTCAACACGGATGAGTGAATGTAGCGAGTCATAGTATTCTTTGGTTTAGGGTTTGGTAACATATGTTGTAGTATTGTTGATATTTTTAGGGTTAGATTCTGGAAGTTTGACATTTTTTTTAGACAATTAAAATTTGACCTATATGTGTTTAGCTTCGAGTATATTAAACATTTTCAAAGTTTATTTTAATTTTAGTGAAGTGTTTTTTTCTATTTAGTTAGGTATTTAAGCTTAAGGTATAAATTTCTTCTAATAGAAGATTTTCCTGAAAGTCTTCTAAATCAAAATATTTAATTAAATAGAAATTTTGTCTCCATATATAAAAAAATGTGCACATTTTCTTTCTTCCTCTCAAATGGCTCCAACAAAAATGTAATGATTCTCATTAAAACTTTCCAACCTCTCTCTAATCTTTTTGAACTTAAAAACATCAAACTTCATATGAATTTTTCAGTTTTTGTCTCATCTCACTAATTTATCTTGTTTTTGCAGATTTTTTATCACATGATTCTCATCTCACTACTTTTTTGTAAATCTATAAATTTTGGATATCTACTTTTTTGTGTTCTATAAAGATATATATATATCTAATCTTCTACTCATTTACTCTTTTTGAAGCCATTTGAACGTTTTTGGATATGAAAGTTTTTCAGATCTGGGTTTGGATATACAAGTTTCTCAGATCTGGTTCAGACTCCCGAAGACATTTCGGAAGGCTTCTAAAATATAATGCGCCTTGAGACTTTTTAGAAGTCTTCTGACTTCACGGAAGAATTTCTGGAAGTCTTCCGACGGAGTATTCTTCCATGTTTTCTCTTTCATAACAGAATTGAGTGTTTTGGTAAATTTTCATGTCTGTTTTTTATTCTATTTGGTAACTTCTTGTTGCATAAAGCTCTTACCTTTTCTCAAACTAACACTTTCCAACCTCTTTCTAATCTTTTTGAAATAAAAACACCAAACTTTATATCAATTTTTCAATTGTTTTCTCATGTTTTTTTCACTTATTTATCTTATTTTTGGAGATGTTTAATCTCATGTTTCTCATCTTCCACTCATTTAATGGTAAATCTATAAATTTTGGATATCTATTTTTATGTGTTTTATAAAGGTGAATCTTTCTAATCTTTCACTCATTTTCTCTATTTTGAAGCCATTAAAACGTGTTTGGATATGCAGGTTTTTCAGATATGGGTTTGGATATGCATGTTTCTTAGATCTGGATCTAACTCTGGAAGACTTCTAGGAAATCTTCTCGAAAGTCTTCTAAAATATAATGCACCTGAAGACTTTTTGAAAGTCTTCTGAGTTCATGGAAGACTTATTGGAAGTCTTCTGACGGAGTCTTCTCTCATGTCTCTTCTTTCATAACAGATTTGAGCGTTTTGGTATGTCTCCATGTCTTATTTTTTTTCATTAGGTAACCTCTTGTTACATAAAGCTCTCACCTTTTTCTCAAACTAAAATTTTCTAACGTCTCTCTAATCTCTTTGAACTTGGAAACACCAAACTTTATATCAATTTTTCATTTTTTCTCATGTCTTTCTCACTAATTTATCTTGTTTTTGTAGGTTTTTTTATTACATGGTTCTCATTTTTCCCTCCTTTAAGGTAGATCTATGAATGTTGGATATCTATATTGTGTGTTCTATAAAGATAGATATATCTAATTTTCCACTCATTTTCTCTGTTTTGAAGCTATTTGAACGTTTTTGAATACGCAGATTTTTCAGATCTGAGTCAAATTTTGAAAGTCTTCCCGGGAGTCTTTCTGACAGAGTCTTCTAAAACGTAATTTCCTATAAGACTTTTTGGAAGTCTTCTGACGGAGTTTTCTCACATGTCAAGTGGAGTCTAAGCTTATCTTCGTGGAAGAATAATCTCAAACTCCATGTGTAATTTTATTTATGACATGTTTTGTGATTTATGTGTGTACTCTTTTAGTTTTGAATTCTTTTGTAAATTTGAAGAGATATTTATGAAAATTTTAGTAAATATGTTCATGTTTACAATATTATCTTGCCAAAAATACTTGAACTTATTGAAGTTATTAATACAATTTTAATAAAAAAAATAAAATACACAAAATTTAATCAAATTTACTAACACTAAGGGAGAAGAGTTATAAGAAAACTTATTCAAATTCATAAAATATCAAACATTACATAAGTTCAAACATATAGCACTTTCACTAGAAGTCTTTTGGGAAGTCTTCCAGGAAGTCTTCTCGGAAAACTTCTAGAAAGACTTAATTTTAAACGGGAAAATAAAATATAAGCGGGAAATTTAAGCGAGAAATTAAAATTTAGGCGGAAAACTTAAATTTTAAGTGAAAATTGAAATTTTAATTCTCATGAAAATTAAAAAGTATATCTAATGATCTAAGAAGACATATTAAACCAAATAACTTGATAATCTTGAAGTTACTTAACACTATTGAAAGTTAAAATAAATATCTTAAAGTTACTTAACAAGTTTACAAAAACTAAAGTATAAGACTTCCGTGAAATGTCTTCTCGAATTAGCTAGAAACATTAATAAACAATTAGTGTTTAGGGTTTTGTTGATGGCTTGGATTTAGGGTTTTGCTGATGGCGACAGTTAAAGTTTATTTTTTATTTTTCGGTAATTAATACTATCTTCTGATTATTTTGCACTTTTTCATAAAAAGAATATAATTTGGTAAATTTTTATTGGCTATCATTTCAATGGTGAACGTATATATTTATTCTAAGGGCAAATTTAAAAAAACTCTTATTTTTCTTCTTCTTCGTAACTCAATCATATCTTTTTTTTCATCTCATGATTCTTTTTCCTACGATGATGAAAACTGCATCAACTGAAAATGTGTTAAATGATTAGTACTCCAAAGATAAGGAAAATTGGAAGACAAAGCTCATAAATTCACGTTATAGTTAATTATCTGAATCAACATGAGATGGAAGAAAAGGAATAGAAAAACTAGATAGTGAGTTGAAGAAGAAGATGAAAAGTTCTATATATGTTGCGAGTCTATTCTATATTTTCTCGACTTGTCCAAAAGAATAGAAATAACACTTCGTGTTAGTATAAATAATTGTAAATCAAAGTTGATTTGTCTAGAGTTCTATGGACAAAGCTATAGATTTTCTTTCAGATTTGTTTTTATATTTTCGTTAAACAACCAATATGTAATCGGTTATAGTATATTATAAGTATTATTTACTATTTTATTTTAATGACACAATATAATATAGTAGAATATATTTTTATACAACTCGTCTTCTTAATCCTTCTCCCCTCTCCTCCACATTTTTTTCTTTCTCATTCTTCACTCCTCCTCTTTTTTTTTCTTCCTCATTTATCTTCCCTCTTCTCCTCTTTTTTTTTTTTTTTTTTTCATTTGTTCTCTTTCACCGTTCATCTCTGTTCCTTCTTTCTCTTCCTCTTACTCCTATTTTTTTTTGTTTTTCCTCCGCTTCATCTTCCTTATTTTTCTCTTCAAGAGTAACTGATATGTAATTTTAGCTATATTATATTGTAGACACTATCATACTATTAATTGAGAACACGTTTAAATGAAAATGTTATAATTTCATTGATTAATTAACTTGCTATTGTGGCTCACCAAAATTTACTTAGGATATCAAGTCATATGTGACTAGGATTACACTTGCCAAATTTGATGATTAGACAAAATATTTAACTTTAAAATAAACAAATAGAAATATTATTCAGCTGAGCCCATTGCATAGACAAACACATTGTGGGAACCGAAATTTGCACTGTCGATTTCCGTTTAAATAAGGAAACTAGGAAAGCCCTAATTTCCCAGAGGTCCCGGATATCTGCTAATACCACACGCCAAGCAATCAGAACACAAGAATAACAACGATAAAATATAAGAAATCGAAAAGAGAGCAAAGTAGATCTTATTCCGAATTCGCGTTTGAGCGTTACAACAAGGTAAGAACCTGGGCTACGAGAGCTGTCGGCGAGATTCCTAGTTCTAAAACCCTAAGACAGCAATAACCTAGTTGAGTCGCAGATCGAATAACAAAAACGGAAATATGCATAATTGCTCTAAGTGCTAAGTTTGCTCTGAAAGAAGTCTCCTCCCATGATTCTTGCCTAGGACTCCTTATATACTGGCTCCTAGGTCGGTTTGCGCTTTTCCTCTTCTGCCCTTAAGCCGTCATAGCGTAAAAATGGAGATAATCCATTTTTTTCGATCTTCGTAATTATCTTCAAAATTTCGTATTTATCAGTGGAAACTTGACATTTATCTTTCCTTGCGAACCAAGCGTAAACCGTCATGCGGCTTACGGGCTGTTAGTTAAGAAATCGTAAGCTGGGCCTCGAGTCATGTCTTAGGTCCCTTTGGGCCGTCTTCTGACTCGAAGCGTTTATTACGGCTTCTTTCGATAAAGGATGAACTTTCCGCGGTTCTTACGGTAAAGTTTGATTGATGACTTAAGATGGTGGAAAACGTGAAATGAGTTCGCTACGGTCTTTGGGAGATAGCATCGAAGGGTAGATGAGAATGCATGGACTAATGTTGTATCGACGTTTCAGAAGAGCTTGGTCGCTGCGTAGCGATCGAGCGGAACAGACGCTCGGTCGCTACGTAGCGACCGAGCTTCGGCTCGAGCTCGGTTGCTACGTAGCTACGGAGCGTTCGTTCCGCTCGGTTGCTACGTAGCGACCGCGCTTTGGCTCGAGCTCGGTCGATACGTAGCGATCGAGCGGAACACGCGTTTGGTCGCTGCGTAGCGACCTTTTTCGAGCTCTTGTCTGATATCTCGTGTTTCCTCCGCAAAGATTTTCGTAAGGAAGAATCTATTTCGAAAAAGTCTTTGTCGAAGAAGGTTTTTCGTTTTCTTCTTCGGACGTTTTGAATGTTAACTTTGTCGTAACCGTTTTTGACCCCAACAGTTAGCCCCCCAGCTCGTTAGAGTCGAGACTCTAGCGCGCGGTTTGACGATTTTGGCAAAGTTAGGCGTTGTGGGACCGAAATTTGCACCGTCGATTTACGTTTAAATAAGGAAACTAGGAAAACCCTAATTCTTAAATAAGGAAACTAGGAAAACCCTAATTTCCCGGAGGTCCCAGATATCTGCTAATACCACATGCCAAGCAATCAGAACATGAAACGAGAACAGTAATGACATAAGAAATCGAAAAAGAGAGCAAGATAGTTCTTATTCCGAATCAGCGTTTGAGCGTTTACAACAAGGTAAGTGCCTGGGCTACGAGAGTTGTCGACGAGATTCCTAGTTCTAAAACCCTAAGACGGCAAAAACCTAATTGAGTCGCAGCTCGAATAACAAAAACGGAAAATTGCCTAAAATTGCTCTTAGTGCTAAGTTTGCTGTCAAAAATCCTCTCCCATGCCTCTCGCCTAGGACTCCTTATATACTGGCTCCATGGTCGGTTTACGCTTTTCCCCTTCTGCCCCTAAGCCGCCATAGCATAAAAATGGAGATATTCCATTTTTTTTTCGATCTTCGTAATTATCTTCAAAATTTCGTATTTATCCGCGGAAACTTGACATTTATCTTTCTTTGCGAACCAAGCGTAAACCGTCATGCGGCTTACGGGATGTTGGTTAAGAAATCGTAAGTTGGGCTTCGAGTCATGTCTTAGCTCCCTTTGGGCCGTCTTCCGACTCGAAGCGTTTGTTACGGCTTCTTTCGATAAAGAACGAAATTTACGCGGTTTTTACGGTAAAGTTTGATTGATAACTTAGAATGGCGGGGAATCGTGAAATGGGTTCGCTACGGTCTTCGGGAGAGCGCATCGAAGGGTAGACGAGAACGCATGGACTAATGTCGTATCGATGTTTCGGAAGAGCTCGGTCGCTACGTAGCGACCGAGCTTTGGCTCGAGCCCGGTCGCTACGTAGCGACCAAGCTCCTGCTTGAGCTCGGTCGCTACGTAGCGACTGAGCCTTGGCTCGAACTCGGACGCTACGTAGCGACCGAGTGGAGTACGTGTTCGGTCGCTGCGTAACGATCCTTTTCGGGCTTTTGTCCGATGACTCGCCGTAAAGCTTTTCGTAGAGAAGAATCTATTTCGAAAAATTATTTGTCGAATATGTTTTCTACGTTTTTCTTCTTCGGAGATTTGGACGTTAACTTCGTCGTAACCGTTTTTGACCCAACAGTTAGCCCCCCAGCTCGTTGGGAGCGTGGATTTCTAGCGAGGTCCCAATGTGCGGTATGGCGAGTTTGGACGAGATTGGTGTATTTGGGCGAAGTTCGTGTCCAAAAATCCGCAAATAAATAGTAATTTCTCATGCCTATAAGAAGGGAGGTAACTTCTTCACAATCTTCACACTTACTCATTCTCATAGAGAGGTTTTTCTTGAAAAGTTCTTTCTCTTTCTCTCTATCATTTCCTTCTTCATTTAAAAGAAAAACACGAGATGTCGAGTAAGAAGAGGAGTTCGAAGAAAGGGTCCTTGCCCGCGAACGTTTCTGAAGAGGTTCGAGTGCCGAAGATGGAATTCTTTCCTCATTCGGTAGAACCAGCCGAGAACGAGGCATGGTGGGTGGCGTGTTACGGTTCGATCACGCCTCCCAAAGAAAAATCGTTCCCGGTCATGAACCATCGCCCGGTGGAGGCAGGTGCGCCGAGTAGGAGTACTAGTGAATTCCTCGAGGTCATGCGGTCGTTCTACCATATTTCGGATGCTGTGGAATTCAGGGTTCCTCGTCAAGGAGAATGCACTAGTAGTCCCCCGGAGGGCTTCTTTACTTGTTACGAGGCATTCGTAGGCATTCGTAGTGCGTTGCCGTTTATGGTTCCTGATCCCCGAGATCATCGTCCGTGTGTTGGATCATTTCGGGGTGGCGATAAGCCAACTGAATCCTCTTGGCATCCAGCACCTCATAGGGATCCTGGTCCTGAGCTACGAGCATGGTCTTTCTCTCACCGTTGATCACTTCGAAGCGCTTCTTCGATTACAGATCATCAGGGACACAGACACGTACAGGCTGGTTCCTCGGAACTTCATGTCTGTGGTAAAGGGGTTCACTTCTAATTTCAACTCGTGTAGGAAATTTTTCTTCTTCGTTCGTGTAGATGCAGCGTCCGTTGAGGAGAGTTGTATCCCACTGTTTCGGAGGTTGCCGAATGATCGTCCCTTTATAAACCCTCTTGCTCCGTTTCATGAGGACATTATTGCGATGAGGGATCTGCTCAGGAATGGTCCTTTTTTTTAGACTTCCTTTACGCCGAAGAGAGTTCGAAAGGCGCTGAGGTTTGTGCATCCTGGTCCTGCTTTGGGCGGAGAAACAAGGAGTGATTCCGAACCTGAAGACCAAGGTCCCAACGCCGCTCCCACGATTGTGACGGGGCCAAACTCTTTTAAGGGAAAAGATATTGATCTCGGCGACCTGGAGTTTTCGGTGGACGATTGCATGCTTCCAGGATGGGATCCAAACCTTGCTTGCGGCGATGGAAGTGGTACGAGCGAGGTCCCAATTCCGGACTTCGATGATTTCTTCGCTGGTCTTCCGTCGGGCTTTGACGTTCCTCAGGCCACGTGCAAGTCAGGGAGGCCGAAAGTTGTTGCGGAAGGATCTCGTATCATTAACGGGGTATAAACTTTAAGAATTTTGACGATCGTTATTATTATTTTTTTCTTATAACGTGTCAATCAGTTTTATAGGGTTTGAACTTTCTTGGATCGGCCATTGAGGCGAGCCATAGAGAGGCCATGATCTATCGCTATAAAGCGGAGAAGGCGGAAAAGGATCTTGCTCGCATGCGAGACGAGATGCTGGCGCGAGACGCTCAACTCGCTCGTGATCATGCCAGGGCTGTTCATAGGGCGGAACGGAAGGGCAAGAGGGAAATCATCGAGGTGATGAAGACTCGCGCTTCTCAATTCCAGGTAGAGTACGAGAATCTTAAGGGCGCTTTCAACTTGCTGGGCGACTTTCGTGAGTGTCGCGGCTCCGTCGGGAGCCGTCGAGAGGGAGATGGAGTTAATGAAGGGTGACATGAAGGATCATGCTCACGCTGAGGCGACCATTCCTCCGATCGATGGGAAGATCCAGGGATTCTGGGATCCCATCCCGGTTTCCCCTGATACCGTAGAAACTACGACTGATTTTGCCGGTGACGATGAGGAAGTGAACTTTCCCGCGGATGCATTCAGAGCTTCCTTGTCCGGAAGTTTTAACTTTGATATGTGTGCGTTTTGACGGGAAGGAGTTTTTCCCTTTATATAGTATTTAGCGGCCGAGTGTGGCCTTTGTTCATATATGTCTGGCCGAGTGTGGCCTTCGAACTTTGTATGGGCCTTTTTTTGGCCGTTTTTGTCGGGACTGGCCGTTGGTGGCTTTGAACCCCTACTGCTATGTGGTTTATATAATGGATGTTTGTTTGAGTTACTTTGTTTTAGAGTAGGTTTTGAAGTAAACATGAGTTGTCGTCTCATATTTATCTGCGTTGAAGCGTTCAATCTGTTAGTTTGTTCAAGACGTGAGTTTTCGTAAAAATTATTTACGATCTTTTCGGGAACGTTGAGATATGAACGAAGAGACATATTTTAGGATCTCGTATCGTTTAGATATCATGTCTTTGAGATGTCTGAGACCAATGCGATGGGTTTAGGGCAAGACCTAGGTTTACTCTCGGTTTTAAGGTTTGTACGGTGACTAGCCGGCTATCGGTTTTCCTGTTGCGATTCCTACCTGATTCGTACCGATTTAAAGTCCGCGATTGGTTCTCGGCTTATACGACTTGTATGGTACGAATCGAGCATCTTTCCAGAGACAATTTTTAAGCCAACTGGAAGTGCTAGACCAAAATTTCGGATTTTGTTTGTAGCGCGCTTTCGTCCTTGTGTTGGACGTTTGAAGATCAAAAGAGTGATCAAGTTGCGTTTGTTTAAGACGGCTAATGTGTTCGTTGGGGCCAATCGACGAACGGAATGTAAGATTTGTAGTGGTCGCGTTCGGACAATTTGTTCGTATCATCTCGATTTTTAACTTGGCGACGTCTCGCAGTTATTTCGAAGACTATACGTATATTTTTGATGCTGAAGTGAGATTGTTTTGCGATTTTGTCTTAAAAAGAGCGACGCATATTTCGTAAAAATTTTCGAAATCTCTATAGAATTCGATTACAATAACGCATCTTTTCCTATGTGGGAGTATACGAGTATACGCACCCACTCCCCCCCCCCTTTAGAGAGGGGGATAGCTGAACTCGTCCTTCGACGAGCTGCCTACGTACCCCTTTCAAGGATCAAGCCATCTCGTAGTTCTGTTTTATGCCGCGAGTGTTTTCACTCGGCGGTTGTTGCCGTGCTGACCGCCTTGATCGTGATGATCGTGGCTGGGTCAGTGTTCTCTTCCGGATGTTCCGGTTGAGTTGTAGTGCCGGCTTCAGATTCATGTTGAGTTTCGACACCCGAAGCGCCTGCGTCGGCAGACAATGTTAAATCGTTTTTTCTTGGAACGTTGTTGGTCGAAGATTTATCAATCTTCGTACTTTTGCGATTTGCCGTTGCAGAGGTTGTCATCTGTCTTAATTTGTGTTCCGCGAGGAAGCACAGTCGCGACTGTTTCTGACATCTCTAGATAGCTGCAACTCCGTTTGGGGTCGGGAATTTGACGCCCAGTTGGTACGTCGACGGAACGGCTTGCATAGCGTTGAGCCATGGGGTTCCCATGATCATGTTGTAGATGGCAGGATGATCGACTACCTCGAACTCGATGATTTTTGTGTTCTCCTTGGCCATGACTGGTAGCTGAATCGATCCGAGGGTCATCGATACTTCGCCCGAAAAGCATGTGAGCAGTTTCGGAGTTGGAGTTACTTCTCCGAGTTTGATGCTCATCCGATTGAGAGTGTCGCGGAAGATTACATTGACCGTGCTTCCTGTGTCAATGAATACTCTTCCGACTTCCAGATCTCGTATGACGAGGTCTATGACGAGCGGATCGCAGTGAGGCTGATCAATCCCGCCGGCTTCCTCCTTTGTGAAGGTGATTGAGCAGTTCTGATCATCTTGGGTAGGAGACCATGTAGGCCAGTTTGCGCTTGACTCCGCCTTCCGGTGGTAAGCCTTGATGGCTGAAACCGTATCGTTGCAGAGTTGCGATCCTCCGATGATCATGTTGACTCTACGACGATTGTTATCGTTCCCTTTGTCGTCTGGCCTCCTGCCGCGTTTATCCCCAGATTGGTTTATTTGGGGAGATCTCTCCGCGGGAAGATTTCTGTCTAGCTTCGGGGGGCGATCGGTCTCGAGGATGAGATCTTTCACGCTGGTCACTTCCGAGAGTTCTCCGGCTAGTAGCTTCGCGGCAAGCCTTGCTCCCAAGACCTTGCAGTTAGTCGTGGAGTGTCCTCGGGACTGGTGGAACTCGCAGAAGGTGTTTTCATCATATCCTTGTTTGTGAGTCCACGTATTACCCGTGGTTCGGCCCTGGTCTGAGCTGATCGCGTAATTGTGCGCTCCTTGGAGTTCTTCCCCCTCGTGATGGACATACTTGTCGTTACGAGGGTTCTTCTTCCTCGTTTTTGGGTCTACATCTTTTGAGGACGATCTCGCCGACTTATGTTTTTGCGATAAGATTTTCGTTTCTTCCTCGATCATGATGTAGTCTGTCGCCATGTGGAGGGCGTCTTGGATCGTCCGCGGTTTTTCGAGGGATATCCATTTTCTGAATTTCGACTTGTACCAGAGCGCCTTTTTGAGCGCATCGAAGGCAACTTTGTCGCTTATCCCGCTCACCCTGGACATTACCAACTTGAATCGGGTGATGAACTCGCGGAGGGGTTCCTCTTCCCTCTAGGACAGACTCCAGAGATCGACATCGGAAGTTTCTCTATCTATGAACATAGAGTATTGCTTGAGAAATTCCGATGCGAGCTGTCGAAAACTCCCAATAGAGTTTCGCTTAAGGCGCGCGAACCATTCGAGGGCTGCTCCTTCTAGATTCTCGACGAATAGGCGGTAGTAGCCGGCGTCTCTCTTGCCGTCCTTCAGCCTCGCTCTTCCCATCGTGATGTGGAAAGCCTGAAGGTGCGCTCTCGGATCGGTCGTACCATCATACTTCGGTACTTTGATTTTTCCTGGATCGGATACCCTCGTATCTGAGATGCGAGCGGTGAAAGGGGTCTTCCGAGCCCCTTCCAGCAGCCTGTCGATCTCGGGGGCCGCGCTAGTAGCGTGATGGATTTGGGATTTTACGGCTCTTACTTTTGCCGCAGTCTTGGGGATATAGTCGCGAAGATCGCGTATATTCGACGTCTCGTCAGGAGATTTCTGCGCTTATCGGCGTTTACTGCGAGTGAGCTCGGTTTGTTTTTCAGCCAGCTCTTCTTGTTCGTTCCAATAGAGGATTTCCTCCTCTTTTGTCATTGGTTTATTGAACGGAGAGCTTTCCCGAGTGAATCGGCTTTTGGTCCTCCTTGGATGTCTGTCGACGTCCTCATCAGTATTGTTGGAGACATCGTTAGGATCCAGGTCGACTTGCTCGACTCCATTGTCCTCCAAAACCTTCGCGGGAGGCGGAGGGCTTTCGGAGTTTCCCTTTTCGACGGGAGATTTCTCGCTAGGGTTTTGACCCGAAGGTCGTTCCTGCGCGGCTCCAGGCCTGTTGAGTGGGGTTGCAAAGTCAAGTCTTTTCCCGCGGACTATAGTGGTTCCGCGGGGGCGGATTGCTCGAGTCCTTGCCGTTAAAGTTTCAACTTGTTTGGTCAAGATGCTCACGAGCTTATCCTGTTCTTCCGACCATTTTTCGTAGGTGGCGAACATCTTTTTAAACTCCTCGAGCGCCGCGGCGTTGGCTGGTGCGTTGGCCGCAGATACGTCCGCTGCGGGAGTGTGGAGATCAGTGCCGCTGCCTCCGTTAAGAGGAGTCTGCACGTTATCTGTGTCGTCAGTTGATATGTCTGGTTGAGCGTGATGTGGTTGAGAGTTAGATTGATCCGTACCCTCCCCCTCCTTCTAGCGCCAAACTGTGGGAACTGAAATTCGCACCGTCGATTTCCGTTTAAATAAGGAAACTAAGAAAACCCTAATTTCCAAGAGGTCTCGGATATCTGCTAATACCACACGCCAAGCAATCAGAACACGAAACGAGAACAATAATGAAATAAGAAATCGAAAAAGAGAGCAAGATAGTTCTTATTCCGAATCTGCGTTTGGGCGTTTACAACAAGGTATGTGCCTGAGCTACGAGAGCTGTCGGCGAGATTCCTAGTTCTAAAACCCTAAGACGGCAAAAACCTAATTGAGTCACAGCTCGAATAACAAAAACGGAAAATTGCCTAAAATTGCTCTAAGTGCTAAGTTTGCTGTCAAAAATCCTCTCCCATGCCTCTCGCCTAGGACTCCTTATATACTGGCTCCAAGGTCGGTTTACGTTTATCCCCTTCTGCCCTTAAGCCGCCATGGCATAAAAATGGAGATATTCTATTTTTTCCGATCTTCGTAATTATCTTCAAAATTTCGTATTTATCCGCGGAAACTTGACATTTATCTTTCTTTGCGAACCAAGCGTAAACCGTCATGCGGCTTACGGGATGTTGGTTAAGAAATCGTAAGTTGGGCTTCGAGTCATGTCTTAGGTCCCTTTGGGCCGTCTTCCGACTCGAAGCGTTTGTTACGGCTTCTTTCGATAAAGAACGAACTTTCCGCAGTTTTTACGGTAAATTTTGATCGATAACTTAGAATGGCGGGGAATCGTGAAATGGTTTCACTACGGTCTTTGGGAGATAGCATCGAAGGGTAGACGAGAACGCATGGACTAATGTCGTATCGATGTTTCAGAAGAGCTCGGTCGCTACGTAGCGACTGAGCGCTCGATCGCTACGTAGTGACTGAGCGCTCGATCGCTACGTAGCGACCGACCGGAATGGACGTTCGGTCGCTTTGTAGTGACTGAGCCTTGGCTCAAACTCTGACGCTACGTAGCGACTGAGTGGAGCACGTGTTCGGTCGCTGCGTAACGATCCTTTTCGGGCTTTTGCCCGATGACTCGCGTTTCCTCCTTAAAGCTTTTCGTAGAGAAGAATCTATTTCGAAAAAGTATTTGTCAAAAAAGTTTTCTACGTTTTTCTTCTTCGGGGATTTGAACGTTAACTTCGTCGTAACCGTTTTTGACCCCAACAGGCGTAATGAACGAAGTTTACTTCAAACTCCGCGGAAGAGAATTCTCGAGAAAGTGTATGTTAAAAAATATAAAATTCCGAGCCCATACTTCTATAAGTAGTGAGCTCTTGTCATTCATTTGCTTCACACCTTCCCTTCTTCAAACCTCCAAAACCTCTCAAGCTCCAAATCTTTTGCCTTTAACATGCCTTCTCCCCATGGTGACAAAAGAAGTTCCGATGTTGAGATGGGCGAGGCCACCTCTCCGGCTCCGATTCCGACTTCTCCGGTCGAAGCGCCGGCTTGCGTTGCCGACCATCTCTCCTTTTGAGAGAGACTAGTTCGTCATCAAGCCAAGAAGGAACAGGTTTGAGCCGGCGCCGAGTTCCCGTCCTCTTCTGCACTGGCCATTGCTCCGGGTCATGGGACCGAGGTCGTAACTCCACGAGATACGGGAACTCTCGCAGGCTCAGTTGTTCCGGATGCTTCGGCTTTACCTACTGGATCGTCCAAAACTCCGATTCTCGTCGA
Organism: Brassica napus; assembly: GCF_020379485.1. Lineage (NCBI taxonomy): Eukaryota > Viridiplantae > Streptophyta > Magnoliopsida > Brassicales > Brassicaceae > Brassica > Brassica napus. Next base: position 19,897,211 of record NC_063449.1, read on the forward strand.
GGATAAGGAGATGGCTGCTGACTCTATGCCTCCTCCTCCAGCCAGGAAAGAGATTGTTATAGCGCTAAACGCTCCTAGTGTTGTTCCGGTTGCTCAGCCTAAGGGCCGGAAGAGGAAGTTTACCAAGGGCGGTGACGGGAAATCTTCGCAGCAAAGAGACCTGAGCATAGAGTCGGGGCTTCGTGGAAAGGTTTGTCGCTCACTTACTCTCTTGATTGTTACATATTTCTCTGAAAGACAAAGAATCCCTAACTTCCTTCTCGTTTCGCAGTTCATGTCGTTGACCGACGGGATGATCAGCGAGTGCGGTTCTGAGACCAGTCGTCTTGCCGGGGAGTTGTTGGAGCTGCAGGGTAGATGGTCTGAAACCAAGGCCATGCTGACGGCTGTCAAGGATTCTCACTCCGCGAAAGTGTCGAAACTCGAGGTCGCGATAGGGGAGCTCGAGAGGGACCTCGGGAAGACGGCGAGTTCATTGCTTAAGGAGAAGAAAGCCAGGAAGGCCAAATCTTCGGAAGTGCGTCATCTTCGGCGTCAGATCGAGGGCGATGCAGGGTTAGCGAGCCGCGGGATTCGAGAGGCCAAGGACGCTCTTCGCTCTGAGTTTCAGGCTCGCTTGGCGAAGATCTCCGCCTTTCTGGGCTCCCTCGAGTGCATCCGGAACATGGATTTAGCCTTGGCGACGATTGAGGGCGGGATGGCCGTGGTTCAGTCGTTCCAGAGTGAGACTCCTCCGAACTTAGAGGCCGAAGAGGCCCGACTGTCCGGCTGCAAGGGAGATTTGGCAGTCGTGGATGGAGATTTCGATCTCATCCTGGCTGACCTGAAATCCGCGTGCTTTCTTCCGACGTGTTCAAAATTCCCAGAGGGGAAAGATCCGGTGCTCGGAGAAGGCGGAGGTGATGCGGCTCCAGGATTGGACGAAGCGACGGGTGAAGAGGGAGCGTGAGTTCTGAGGATGACTTTGGTTAGATCTCTTGCGGGAGATTTTTTTTTAATGTTTGATGTTTCGGCCTTAAATGGCCTCATTTCTTGTTTCGGGACTGGCCTTATGTGGCTTTGAATCCCTGCCGCTCTGCGGCTTTCTTTTTATGACAGGATAGTCCAGTTGCATTTTTTTTAACCTTACGTGTGGCGTGGAAGAAGGGTGATGAGTTGCCGTCCCATATCCTTCTTCGATGTGAAATGTTTTGTTCGAGATCTGTTTCGAGAGTTTTTCCGCGAGATATCGACTTCGCGGGATATCTGAAGATGTCGAATATCAACATAGATGCATGGTTTTGGGATCTCGTATCTTTTGGATGTCATGCCTTGAGATGTTAGAGACCAGTGCGCTGGGTTTAGGGCAAGACCTAGGTTTACTTTCGGTTTTAAGATTTTATGCGGTGACTAGCCGGCTATCGATTTATCTGTCGCGATTTTAACCTGATTCGTACCGATTTAAAGTCCGCGATAGGTTCTCGGCTTATATGACTTGTTAGATACGAATCGAGCATCTCTCCGGAGACAATTTTTAAGCCAATCGGAAGTGCTGGACCAAAGTTTCGGGTTTCTTTTATAGCGCTATTATCCTTGTGTCGGAAGTACGAGAGTCATCTTCGTGAGATGGCTATGTCTGTTTACGACGTTCAAGAGTTCGATGTGATCAACACCAAACTTGGCGGCAGATGCCGTCGTTTAGAGTTTTTGCGTAAGATATGTGTTAAAATGTTCATCATTTTTTTAAGGAGTGCCTGTTTTTGTCGTTCGGAAGAAGTAAACCTCGATGCATCTCTCGCGACGTCTCGCGATGCCAAAGGCGGCTTCTCCCTAACGGCTGATTTATTTTCGAATATCAAAAATGTTTTGCGGATAAAAATAATTTTCTTGGTTAAGATATGTCGGAAACATCGAAAGCGTGGTCGGACGTTTTCGAGTTTGAGAGTATACGAGTATACGTATCCACTCCCCCCATTTTTAATGAGGGGGGACAGCTGAATTTTCCTTTCGACAAACTGCTTACGTACTCCTTATGGAGATCAAGCCGTCTCGTAGTTCGGTCATTGTGAGTTGGTTTGTTTAGTGATGCATCGCGTTCCAGGTCCTTGGAATTTTTATGCCTTGCATGCTGGCTATTTCGTAGGAGCCCGGTCGGACAAATTTTTCGATTTTATAGGGTCCTTCCCAGTTTGCTCTGAGTTTTCCCGCATTTCGTTCAGCGGTGTTTTGGAAGACTTTGCGAAGGACCAGATCTCCTTGATTAAATCTGCGATTCCGTACGTTGGAATTGTAGTACTTTATGGCTGCGTGTTGGTAATTTTGGATTCGGCTGAGCGCTCGATCTCGGCGCTCGTTAATGAGATCGAGATCATCGAGGAGCATTGTGTTGTTGAGCTCCTCTCGTTCGGGAAGTAATATTCTTCGAACACCGGAGAACTCTACTTCTGCGGGAATCATGCATTCCGTTCCGTACACCAGAGCAAAAGGGGTTTCTCCTGTTGCTCGCCTCGGGGTGGTACGGTGGGACCAGAGGACTCCCTCGAGTTTGTCGGCCCACCTGCGTTTTTTGGCCTCTAAGCGTTTCTTCAGTCCGTCGAGAATGGTTTTATTAATCGTTTCAGCTTGTCTGTTACACTGCGGATACCTGGGCGTCGACTTGTTAAGTCGTATCTTCCATTTTTCGCAGAACGCCTCGAACTGGGTAGAGATAAACTGAGATCCGTTATCGGTTACGATTTCGTAAGGAACTCCATGCCTACAGATGATGTTTCTCTATACGAAACTTTCGACTTGGACATCTTTTATACTCGCGTACAAATCTGCCTCTACCCATTTTGAAAAGAAATCGGTGAGGACTAAAAGAAAACTCTTTTGCTTTGAATTATGGAGGGGACCGACGATGTCCATGGCCCAGCGCATAAAAGGATAGGGCGATGTGATGGAGGAGAGAACTTCAGCTGGTTGTCGGATGGTTGGAGCATGCCTCTGGCATTTTTCGCATTTTCGTGCGAACTTCTCGCAATCTCCGATCATCGTTGGCCAGTAGTATCCATGGCGTTTGATTTTCACTGCCAGCGATCTTCCGCCGGAATGGTTGCCACAGGACCCAGAATGTACTTCTTCCATCACTTTTCTTGCTTTTTTCCCCTTCCAGGCACGTCATGAGTGGTCCGGAGAATCTCCATTTATAAATTTCGCCGTCCACTGTTACGTAGCGCGCGGCCTGTGTTCGGACTTTGCGGGCTGCCCATTTCTCGGTGGGCAGGTGTCCATTGATTATGTAGTCTCGAATTGTCTGCAGCCATGGGGCATTGCAGCCGTAATCAGATTGCTCCGATTGCGGTTGTATCGTAACTTCTTGTTCTTCGTCATCTTGACCTTCTATGAGGTTGACGACGATTGGTGGTCCGATGCTCGGATGTTCGATGAACTCGATCGGAATTACCCTTTTAAGTCCTGGGTCAGAACTTGATGCTAAGGCCACGAGAGCATCTGCCTGGACGTTTTTCGAACGGGGAATTCGCGTAAGGGCAAAACAGTCAAACTTTTGAGCTAGTTTTTGGACCAGTTTGAGGTACGCGTCCATCCGTTCGTCCCTGGCTTCATACTCTCCGCTGAACTGACTTGCCACTAACTGGGAGTCGCAGTAAGCGTGGATGTTTCGTATCTTCAGGCCGTGAGCCAAACGCAGCCTTGCGATGAGTGCTTTGTATTCGGCCTCGTTGTTTGAGGCGTGGAATTCCTGCCTGAATGATTGCTCTAAGATCTCGCTCGTCGGAGATGTGAGGCGAATTCCGATGCCTGATCCCTGCATGACGAGGATCCGTCGACGTGAAGAACATACGGTTCATGAGTCGTTGGTAAGTTGCGCCAGCGTTTTTGAGGCCGAAGGGCATTACCTTGTAGCAATAGGTTCCTCGATCGGTAATGAACGCAGTCTTCTCGCGACCGCCAGGGTTCATGATAATTTGATTGTAAACTGAAAAGGCGTCCATGAAAGACTGAAGTTCGTTACCCGCCGTTGCTTCTACTAATCGATCGATATATGGCAGAGGGAAACTATCTTTTGGACAGGCCTTGTTTAGGTCGGTAAAATCCACGCAAACTCGCCATTTTCCGTTTTTCTTTTTGACTACTACAGGGTTAGCGAACCAGTCTGGATACCTCACTTCCGTTATTGACCCGACTTTAAGAAATTTTTCGACCTTGTCGTTTACCGCGGAAGCCCGTTCAGGTCCTAGCTTCCGCCTTTTTTGTTTGACGGGTTTGAAGGTCGGATCGATATTTAATTCGTGACACGTTATGTTAATGTCGATCCCTGGCATATCTTCCGCGGCCCGTGCGAAAGTATTGAGGTTCTTTTTTAGACAGGTTATGAGCTCTGTCCTCAAAGGCTCGTGGAGATTGGTTCCGATCTCGACACATCGTTCCTGAGATGCTTCGTTGAGACAGACTGTGACCACAGGTTCGCAAGTTGGTTTGCGTTTTTCCTCTAGAGCTGTGATGTTACGAGACTGCAAGAAGAGTTCCGCCGAATCTTGACTTCGCGAATCCTTGTTGGAGATCTTTTTCTCCGCTTTTCTAGGAGTGGTCTCGAGGTCTGGTCTTTTTCGTTTTTGTTCTGGGGCGTAACACACCTGTGATACTCTTGGGTTTCCCCATATTACCCCGACTCCGTTAGGGGTTGGAAACTTGAGGCAAAGATGGTACATTGATGGGATGGCACGCATGGTGTTCAACCATGGCGTTCCCATGATAACGTTGTAAGATGCGGGACGGTCAACGAATAGAAACTCTGTGACTCTTGTCACGGTTCCGGCTTTGACTGCGAGATTAATCGACCTGTAGGCCATGGTCGTTTCTCCCGAAAGTCCCAGTAGTGGGCTAGGGTATTTCAAGATTTCAGATTGATCGATCCCCATTTTCTCGAGAGTATCTTTGAAGATGATATCGGCCGAACTTCCGGTGTCGTTTAGCACCTTAGCTACGTCGACATCTCGGATCGTCAGTTCGATAACAAGGAGATCGTTTCGAGGTTTGGCTCGATCGACCGTTTATCCCCCCTTGAACGAGATGACGTTCGCGCACGTCGAGTCTTGCATATCGTTCCTGATCGTTGAGTGGATTTTACGGGTTAGATTGATCTGTAGGTCCCCCTCCTTCTAGCGCCAAACTGTGGGAACCGAAATTCGCACTGTCGATTTCCGTTTAAATAAGGAAACTAGGAAAGCCCTAATTTCCCAGAGGTCCCGAATATCTGCTAATACCACACGCCAAGCAATCAACACACAAGAAGAACAATGATAAAGTATAAGAAATCGAAAAGAGAGCAAAGTAGATCTTATTCCGATTTCGCGTTTGAGCGTTACAACAAGGTAAGAGCGTTACAACAAGGTAAGAGCCTGGGCTACGAGAGCTGTCGGCGAGATTCCTAGTTCTAAAACCCTAAGACGGCAATAACCTAGTTGAGTCGCAGCTCGAATAACAAAAACGGAAATATGCCTAATTGCTCTAAGTGCTAAGTTTGCTCTGAAAAAAGTCACCTCCCATGCTTCTCTCCTAGGACTCCTTATACACTGGCTCCTAGGTCGGTTTACGCTTTTCCTCTTCTGCCCTTAAGCCGTCATAGCGTAAAAATGGAGATATTCCATTTTTTCCAATCTTCGTAATTATCTTCAAAATTTTGTATTTATCCGCGGAAACTTGACATTTATATTTCCTTGTGAATCAAGCGTAAACCGTCGTGCGGCTTACGGGCTGTTAGTTTAGAAATCGTAAGCTGGGCCTCGAGTCATGTTTTAGGTCCCTTTGGGCCGTCTTCTGACTCGAAGCGTTTATTACGGCTTCTTTCGATAAAGTACGAACTTTCTGCGGTTTTTACGGTAAAGCTTGATTGATGACTTAGGATGGCGGGAAACATGAAATGGGTTCGCTACGGTCTTCGGGAGATAGCATCGAAGGGTAGACGAGAATGCATGGACTAATGTTGTATCGACGTTTCGGAAGAGCTCAGTCGCTGTGTAGCGACCGAGCGGAACGGACGCTTGGTCGCTACGTAGCGACCGAGATTTGGCTCGAGCTCGGTTGCTACGTAGCGATCGAGCGGAACACGCGTTCGGTCGCTGCGTAGCGACCCTTTTCGAGCTCTTGTCCGATGTCTTGTGTTTCCTCCGCAAAGCTTTTCGTAAGGAAGAATCTATTTCGAAAAAGTATTTGTCGAAGAAGGTTTTTCGTTTTCTTCTTCGGACGTTTTGAATGTTAACTTCGTCGTAACCGTTTTTGACCCCAACACACATATACTAGTCAAATACTATAAAATAATCAAATCATTAGATTATTATTATATAAAAATCAAATCACTACAATTGAAACATTTTTAATAAACAATCTTATGCTAATATATTACTACATACAATTTTATCATATTATACAGTGTATATTTTATGAATTTCAGATTTATATGAACTATATACAGTATATCCTCTTTAAATTAATACTCTATAAATTAATATACACTAAAAATCTCTATAAAATAATATAATTTTATAGTCCCAAATTGAGTTTTTGGTTCAATTAGTATATCGATAAATTAATATCTCTCTAAATTAATAAAAAATTATAGTTTTGGTGTAGTCCCAATGTTATTAATTTATAGAGGTTTCACTGTAGTTGTATGTCAAATATAAGATATAACTGTATACAATTTTATAATAAAGTATATATATGATTCCAATTTATATGTACTATATAGTTTTATATCAAATAATTTAATCAATATTTTTTAAAAAAATTCAGTATTAATTTTATACATATTTATCATGTAAATAGTATACTATTTTATACATATTGTCTATACAATAAATATACTATACGCGTAAGTTGGGTTTTACTATTTTATTAATGCCTTAGAAATTTAAATATGATATTATAGCATCCTTTATATAATCATTCTACTGATTCAAAATTATTCACTTAATGATTAAATATTTCTTTCATAAGTTATAGTTTTCTAAATAACCATGAATGTAATATTAAATATTTATAGTGGGATATGTAAATTAAAAAAAAAATTTGGAATCTACTTTTATATTTTTTATTTCTTCTTATATATTTTAATATTTAAATATATATAGTGGAATATGACAATCAAAAAGTTGTTACAATCAACTGACTAAAATATTTCTCTCTTAGTATCATGCATTTAATATTTAAAATGAGATTTGTGAATAAAAGTTCTTGTACAATATATTCACGAGATATTATCCTTTAGCTTTACTAACAAGATATTCCAAAAATAATCTTATCTTATAAGCATAAGATTTTTTTGAAAAATGTATTAGAGAATATTATATTTCCTAGCTCATTATGTAAACTAAATCATTTAGAAACGTTCACCAATATACTATATATAAGACATTCACAACAGAAGAAACAAAGTCACTCAACTTTTTATGCTGAACTTTTTATGTTGATAATGTTTTTATTATTTTAGAAACATTAAGCTTTTTATATATACATATTTTTATGAGAGCTGATTTTGCTTTTTGGTTTTTATGCAGGTGCACTATTATAACGATTCCTCCCTTGAAGCCATATACAATTCATCCCTTGAACCATATATGATTTGATTGTCCTTCATTTTTTTCAAATTTTTCGATCTGAACTGTTATCTCCCTAATCTGTTATCTCCTCTAAAAATTTAGGGAAAACCAGTATGTTCATATTTCTTGGTTAATTTTGAAGAGATTATGCATAAATATGACCAGTTTAATTTTACAGTTTAACATATTTTGAGTTTTTCTAACCTTTTTGTGTATATGCAGATTAACACTATTATAACTTTCATTTCCCTCTTAGACTAACCTTGACTAACATCTTCCACAATAATGTCATTTCGTTTGTAAACCCTAAATTTTCTCTTTTTGATTGATACTAGATCGTTTTCCGCGCTACGCGCGGATAATTACTTTAATTTCTATAATTAATTTTGTTGTGTGAATTTAAAATATTACTAAACAATTTATGTATATAAACTATGTAGTATGTAGGGTATATAATATATGAGGGGAAACATACTGTGATTTTTGTTGTTTGAATGTTGCATATAATTTTTTCTCCTTATTTTGTAATGATTTTTTTTTATTAGTTTACCAAACTACCAAAATTCAACTTAGAATACAAAGACAGCTCAGATGATGTCGGAAAGTTTTTCTTAGTTTTGTTTACTCAATTATTTTTTACGAGCTGTAGATGGGAAATGTAGCTCTAACTCATGTATTGACTTGACTCTTATTTCTTTAGAGTTTGACAAAGAAAAGTTATACTGGCAATAGTTTTGATAGATTTCTAGTTTTGAAGTGTATTTTGTTTTGGTTTTCTTGATGAACTTCTTTAATTGGATGAAGCTGAATTTTCAACACTGTCTTTTTGTACTGAGTTGTTCTTTTTGGTGATGTTAGTTATGTCGTGAAATAAAATTGTGTTACTGGTGTTTATGCGACTAATAATGTTTCCAAAAATTGATATGAAAAATAGTTATAAATCATCTAGCATAATAAGTATTGTTTGTTTATATTTTATAAAATTTTGGGTTATTGATTGTTATCACAACGACATGATATTTTGATTAATTTTCATTAGAAAATCATAAGTGTCTATAACTATATGTGTGTTATTTATATGTTTCGACTCTATTTGTAAGGTTATATATGTTTTAGCAGCAATTAAACAATGCTTATATGATTAATTCACTTAAATTTTGGTATTTTCAATGTAACATATTATTCAGGCTAAATAATGTAAATAATAACTTAATTAAATGATATTCAAACACGTTTTAAAATTTTCAACTCTTATGAGTTTCAACCTTGTAGTCCATATTATTTTGACTATTATCAACGGTTTTCATTTCACACCATAAATTAATAATTCTATTTAGAGAATTTTATTGGCAGTGGATGTTTTTGTTTTTATTTGTTGTGATGAACTAATATATTGTTTTCAAAATGTTTACTTGTTGGACAACTATATTATCACTATTTTATTTTTGTGACATTAAAACAAACATGTATTATTAATTATGTAAGATGATACGTATTTCAAAATTTTAATTTTGTATAGTCTTATATGTAAATATACGATGAATTAAATAATTATTAATAATATAAAATTTTATGTATCTTAAGATCGTATTTTTTATATAATTTTGCATGTTAATATATATTATACTGAATTATATTGGTTTGAACATTTTTTCGTTTGAAAATAGACTATCTCCACCATTATATATATCAGCGATAATTATATATATATTTTTTGTAATGTTGTTACTTGAATGATCTGTATTAATATGTGGATGCGGTCTTAGCCTGAATTACATGTCACTCGGACGTACCATTAGATTTAAGACTTTGTAAATGTCATAATTTTTTCAGTATGAGGCTAAACAAATATGGTGTTCTCTTCTAGAATTTTACTTAAGATAAACAATGTGGTTACTGGTTTATCCAGTTTACTGGGCTAGAGATTTTGTACATTTTTATGATGTATTTAAAACATATTAATGGTGTAAAACTTTTTAGATTAATTCTAGAGAGACCTAAAGTGGTAAATAATTTGGAGATGTCGTTTTGTTTTAACATAGATAAAATTACCCATTACTGCTGATGTCTTATTTTTTAAATATTACACGCAGGTTTTGTTATTTAAAAAAAATATTTCTATGAAATACTAATAGAACATGTTAAATTATATATATGTTTTTGCTTGATAAAGTAAATTTAATATATTTTTGAAAAATAGAACTTTATATTTATGCTTCATACAATATTAGACTGCGTGATTTAATTATACTTTATAGTTTTTGTTACCTAATATAATGTAAATGAATGCGTGAAATATATAATTCTTTTTGAACCCGGTCTTAGCTAGTTAGCATTCATTTTTTGGGAAATCATATGGTTTCTATAAATATTTTTTGCATGATTTCATCTTACTCATGATCTCTACAGCTATATATTTATATATTCTTAGATATTCCTAGCAATCATGGCTTTTTAGACATCATTGTTTGTGGAGTTCAGAGAGAACGCTTTCCAAAGTTAGTTCTTGAGCTTCAACTTACTCAACCCCTCTCCTCTATGTTTTGATTTGTAGTGAATCAAATAAGATCGTTTCCGAGTGAAAACTATCATCGTCAATCTCTCACTCCAATATAACAGTGGATGATACATGGATACATTCAGTCGGCCAGAAGAAGGTCTAGTGGTTGTTGAAAGATATATATAAGCTGAAGTAAATTATCTTTCTCAAAAACTTCCAAGAGATACTTCTCTATATATACCTCATTTGAAAGGTGGCAGATTTTTTTCTACATGCAAATACGTAACAACACTCACGTGTTTAAAATAAAAATAAAAAATTGAAAGCTATTTGGAATAAGCTTTACTGGACTATTCCACAAATATATGCACACTTTTGAACACTAACTTTTCTTCACCTTTTACCGTTTTTAGTTAGGCTTTACATTGTCGTCATAATCACTTGAGATCATTTGATCCCCTTTCTTTAACTTAAGTGACCTTTAAAGAAAATATTTGTACCACTTCATCTTCCAGCTTGTATAAAGAAAAAGTGATCTTTTGCAATTTCATTTACATTTCGCGATAACACAACAATTTGTATTTTGTCAAGCGACAAAAAAAAAAAGAATGTGCAAGAACTACAACATTATTTCTGTCTTTGTGATTCCTCCCCATTGTTGTGGTAAGTTACAGAACATTGTAAATAAAAGAGATATTGTAAAAGAGAAGAGAAACACTTTTATTGACAGAAAAAGCATCCGAGCCTGAAATGAATGCAACTTTAGTCTTGCATGTACATTGGGAAGGATCATTGCTACGTACATACCACACAAAAAAAAAATTGTCTAATTGAAAAAATGAGCAACTAAATTGCCATTAAGTAGATAACATGGGGACAGAGGGTTTAACAGGGAAAATACTTGAGAACTCTAACAATAATGGAAGAAGAAGGTTAATAAGTCATGCCACTCTCCAGCTGGATCAACGTACTTTACTACTACGATGACAACACTGACACTCTCACGCCTCATAAGTGTTGTTTTGGAGAAAAAATCAATAAGAAAAGATAATTCCCAAGTCACAGTTAAAAAAAAAGAGAGAGCGGCAGTAAAAGAAACCTATTCTCCACGGTGATGCCTCTATTGAACCTATTCTCCACTATGAAGTCAGAAAAGATAAGAAGGTTATTTTTCATTTGATTTACGAACCTGAGATCAGATTTGATCTTCAGCTTAACGTCTATTCTCTCTCTGTCACTCAATTGCAGGCAATGGTTGCCAAGAGAGAAGATGAAATCAGCAAGGCGATGAGACGTTGCTATGAAAAGCATGTCACAGATTCTGCTGTTTCTACGCTTCTCTTCATCCTGCATAAACACTTAAAAGACAATCCTTTTTAAATATTAAAAAACAGAGCCTGATCTGAAGGCAACCATCATAAGTTATGGGAGTGATTTGTGGGCACCTGGCACCATACCGTCAATGTGAATTCCTTCTCCAGAAGTTATCTTTCATGGAAAACTAAAAACTTTAGAATATAAGAAAGAACATATTACCGATTGTGTGAAGGGATATTTAAGTATCATGATATTTGTATATGTGAAGTTATGTCACTAACGGAGGTCGTCAGATCGATTTGGGTCAAAATAACGTTATCTTGGGGATCACATCAACATCTGTATCCTTGATTTCGTCTGATACCGAGACAAACGAACAAAGCATCTAGATTTAGACAACTCACAGATTCATGTTCCACATTTGAAACTTCAGTAAAAGAATTATTGAATTTACTTACAGTAGATTCTGTTCCAAGGGTTTCACAGCTTGTGACTTTCCGGTGGAGACTTTCCGTTGGATTTCATGGCCGTAGCGGTAACTTCATGTCCATGTCTGCCGCTCTGGTTCTCGCCTCTAATCTTGGTTGGAAGATCCACAAATCCGATGTTATCATCGTCTGCGAAAATTATATCCGTTTTTCAAACGCACGTCTGTCAATATGGTCTCCTTCTTTCCTTCTCCGATTCACTTAAAGCCGAACATTTATCCGTTACTGAATATACCTACCCTTGACAAACCAGTAATCGAAAAAAGAGATTTGTTAAATGTTTGCGAGTACACGTTTCAAGAGTATTTTGCTTGGATCAAAATTTTGATATTCAATGATTTATATAGGAGAGGATAAACAAAGGGATTTGAAACGAAAGCATGAAAAGAGTAGTAAAGAACATGATTGAATGATGGAGAGTGGGTTGGGTTAACGGCCAATTGTTGTGATTCCAAACGATGATGAGATTAAAGAGCATAATAGATTGATGCAGAGTGGGTTGGGTTACTGACAGTAACACTGTGACATTTAAGTCGAAGAGTCAGGAAATCAAAATTTAACGCTTCCGAGACTGAAGGCTATATAGCTTGAGTTGCCTTTTGAAAAATATAAACACAGCCCAAACATGTGAGTTGGCTTTTGAAAAATATAAACACGGCCCAAACGAAGTATCAATTTTGTCTTAAAGATATTCTGACATGGCACTTTAAAACTCTATGATTGGTCTGAATTATTAATCCGACGTGGACACATGAGTATATTCAACTTTTATTATTGTAAGATATTGTAAGATACTCTTATTGCTCGCTTTTTTGTAACTGAAACGTTTACATAATTAAGATTGTTTCATTTTTAAAGTTAGAGTGAATCATTGAGTAGAGATTTTTTTTTGTTTTCACTATAAACTTTAATTTTGGACACCTACATTGCTTTTTCATATTTAAGTGCTTAACTGAGAATCTTGAAAATTTATTATCTCTACTATATAAAAGGATCTAAATTGAAGCAATTCTAGTGTGCCACATATGACAAAATATTCATAACCAATCATGTGTCCATGTCATCAAGGATGCTAAGCTGCTGGACCACGAATCTGTGTTACGTAATAGGACCATTAATTTTAATGACCAGTTTGTTTTACTTTCCTCTTCCTCTAACCTAAGTTGTCACGGCATCTACAGACCCTCCAAAACTCATCGTCTTCTCATCTCCTCTGTATAACGCATGCGACGGTAACAATGATGAATCAAAGCTATCCTCCAAACAAATCGGCATGTAACTCTCCATATCCCTCCTCTTACTCAATGATATCAATGCCTCTTGAAGATCCCTTAATTAATCAATTAAATGAAACACATCCCATCTCTCTCCTTTCCCTATTGAGACTATATATATATCCCAACCCAACAATCTCTTCCTCAGCAAACGCATCCCAGCACTATGGCAAATCAAACGGCAGTCGCCACCGTGCAATACAAGTCATTCTCCACTTTTGTTTCAGCAGGACCAGGAGATTCCAAGTTGATGTTTAGGCTAATCCATTTCTGGGAAGCTTGCAATAATTCCAAAGGAGGCATCCTTATTGGAACCAAGTACGTGACAGTCGATTTCTTTAATGATCATCATCCACATCGGCTCTCTCATATTCCCTTTTCCCACTACATTCTTAGAGTTCCCTGCTGGCGAGTTCTACCGAAAATTCAGTGAAACGTGTAGTTGGTACTCACTTATCGTTTTCCTCCATTTAAACCATGATTAACTCTATGTTCAGATTCTCATTTCTTAAATAGATAATCTCTAATACATAAAATGAACTAAATTGAAGCAATTCTAGGTGTGCCACATAGGACAAAATATTCATAACCAATCATTTGTCCATGTCATCAAGGATGTTAAGTTGGTGGACCACGAATCTGTGCTACGTAATAGGCCCATTAATTTTAATGACCAGTTTGTTTTACTTTCCTCTTCCTCTAACCTAAGTTGTCACGGCATCTACAGACCCTCCAAAACTCATCGTCTTCCAATCTCCTCTGTATATCTGCGACGGCAACAATGATGAATCAAAGCTATCCTCCTGACAAATCGGCATGTAACTCTCCACATCCCTCCTCTTACTCAATGATATCAATGCCTCTTGAAGATCCCTTAATTAATCACTTAAATGAAACACATCTCATCTCTCTCCTTTCCCTATTGAGACTATATATATATATCCCAACCTAACAATCTCTTCCTCAGTAAACGCATCCCAGCACTATGGCAAATCAAACGGCAGTCGCCACCGTGCAATACAAGCCATTCTCCACTTTTGTTTCAGCAGGACCAGGAGATTCCAAGTTGATGTTTAGGCTAATCCATTTTTGGGAAGCTTGCAATAATTCCAAAGGAGGCATCCTTATCGGAACCAAGTACGTGACAGTCGATTTCTTTAATGATCATCATCCACATCGGCTCTCTCATGTTCCCTTTTCCCACTACATTCTTAGAGTTCCCTGCTGGCGAGTTCTACCGAAAATTCAGTGAAACGTGTAGTAGGTACTCACTTATCGTTTTCCTCCATTTAAACCATTCAGATTCTACGTTCAGATTCTCATTTCTTAAATAGATAAAGACACCTACTTAAGCTTGATTTAAAGATAGATGAAGTCTCTAAAACTGATTGGAATCAAAGGTTCGTAAGTTTCTAATCTTCTTATGACATCTACGTTTTGCTGTTGCTTAGGATGGTTATCTCTCAAAAAGACATGATTGCTTACCACGAACATGCCGGAGAAGCCTCAAATTCACATCCGCCTATGCTCGATGCAGTGTCAAATGAGTTCTGGGAACAGAAAATTGTGAGGAAGAGCAATGGAGCGGATATCTACAGACTACAGAGGAACGTTAAGAAACGGGACATGTTAGGTTTATATAAAGATGGTTTCGAAAGAGAAAAGGCGTGTGTTTTTAAGCTAAGACACAAGAATTTGGTAAGATTTTTAGCAGTAACTTGATCGCTTTGGTTACAGAATCGACCGGTGGAGAAAATATTAGAGACTTACGCTCAATTCTTCATTGGCTTCGTCATGGAGAAGAAGATTAGGAGTGGTTATATGAGTTGTAGAAGGTATGTTTTATCTATTCGAACAATGGCCTAAGATTATATTTGATCTGAATGCAAGTAGTGTTTTGTTATCGATGATGATCAAGAACTATTGATTTCTCAATTCAAGATTGGAGATGAAACCCACTCATCAAGTAATAATGGCTCTTTCTTCGAAAATATAAAATACAAAAATTTCAAGTTACGTGTGTTTTTGTTTGTGTTATCATCTACATATATATTTAACTTTGGATTGTTTATCTTGGAAAGAATTACAAATCTAAAACCTGGTGAGGACCAAGAAGATCCAGAAAGGAGGTATGTTGAGTAAATAAGAGTTTATGGTCGGATAACCTAGAGAGAGTGGTTGATGAGAATATGAATATTGAAGAGAGAACGTTGGGGAAAATTAAGCAAGTAATCACACTTGGACTGATGTTCACTGACAAATCCCCATCAAAGCAAATCAAGCTTCTACGCAGATTTATGACATGGTGTTTCTTCGTATAAGTCTAGCTCAAGGCATCAATCAGATATGTAATTAGGTTGTGTGTATTGAAGAATTAAAGCTTTACTCTTTTGTTTTGAATTTAATAGATAAGATAGTTCTATTACGATTTCAAGACATATTTTGTATGCAACCAATAAAATTGCACCTTACTTTTTAGGTAAGATTTGCACGTACACAAATAAACATATCTGTTAGCTGGTTTATTATCAGTCACCATTTTCAGTCCAATGTAATCTCTTTTATATAATTAATAGGCAAAACCATCTGTGGATACGTAAAGGGTTCTAACGAGGTATCTAATGAATCTAAGCTTATAGGAAAACATGGATGAGCTGACATGATGAAGAGTTTTGCTCAAGTTTGGGAGATCAAAACTTCTTCTATAAAACACACGTACGTATTATTTGTATAACTAGGTACTGAAAATATGAAAAAAATGTCAGCATACAAAAACAAATGCTGCAAAATTCCGAGATGAAAAAATTTATATTAATATGCCTATGATCATCAATAAACAAAACTTTCAAACAAAAAAAACTAATAAAATTTGTATGTATACAAGAGAAAACAACAAAACATACTTTTAATCGTTAAAATTCATGAATTTGAATAGTATTGTTTTAACATGAAAACTCAAATATTGGAACAACACAACATATATACACTCACCAAATATAATATTATACATTACTATGAACTGAAAACTAATCAAACAGATCTGTTAACTATGAGCAATGAATCAATCAATTTAATATTGTCAAAAAATCACAAATAAAATCAACCAATTCTTAACTATATTTGTGATTTTTGGTATAAAATATTGTAAATTAAACTTTAAATATTTTTTTAAGAAAATTAAATTTAAAATTGATAAGATACTATCCACGCGCAGCGCGGAAAATGAATCTAGTATCAATAAATGAAAACAGTCTCTCTTTACAGCATGCCACCTCCGCATTGTTCTTTCTTCGTGTTGCCACGTAGGCTCTTCTTTTAAAAAGTCTCATATGTTTGTCGATATAATATTGTATTGCTTGTCAATTTTTTTTTTTTGACGTCGAACGGCCATTCTATTACTCAAGCTTGAGGTGGTCGGGGTAACCGGATTGGAATAGAACAACCAATGAAAAATAACTCCATACAGAAGGTCCTAGCAGTCTTAGCTAAAAAATCAGAAAACTGGTTGCGCACTTGTGGCACATGGGTGATCTTGAAGTCCAGGAAACACATCTGCAGCGTCTCTATCTTCTCTAATTCTGTTGCAAAGCTTGGCCACTCCTGGGGTTCCTTTATCATTGCAATCAGCTCCTTACAGTCTGTTCCAAAGCTCTGGCATGGCGAGTGTTGAAGCATATTCTCCAACGCCCATCGCAGTACTTCTACCTCTGAATGCAATGCTGATTCACATCGAGTGAAATTTTGAGTTCCCATAAGTTGTATGTTCTCCCCACTATCCATCCAAACCCATCCACATCCACTAAATCGATCAGAAGCTGTCCAAGATCCATCTAACAGGCAAATATTACCCAAGCTTAAGACTTGATTTTCATCATTATTGTTGGCCTGTACTACTGGTGGTATCATCTCATTTGCATTAAACCATACTTGACATTCACTTTCTGCATACCGAACTAGTTCGAAATGGTCTTTGTCTATTCCTCTGAAGAGTTTATCATTACGAGCCTTCCAAATATACCATACTATCCAGGGATAAGGATCTATGTCTTGGCCTGGTTCTAAGGTATCATTCTTCCTCCAAAATAGATAGTCATGTTTGTGTAGACGCTTGACACTAGAAATGTACCTGGGCTTGTAGGAGTTACTGATAAGGACCATACTTGGAGAGCTGGAGGGCATTCAAATATTGCATGAGTTACAGATTCTTCTATTTCTCCACACCTTGAGCAATAATTATCGCACCTCATATTCCGCCTTACTAGATTCATCGTTACTGCCACTTGACCCGTTATCAATTGCCATATAAGATGGCACATCTTTCTTGGTGCTTTCAACTTCCAAGCAAAGACTTGAAGTTTAGTGATACTTGGTTCCAGTATTTCATTTTCCTCTTCTGGCTTCAGTAGATTTTGAGCAACCCAGTATCCAGACTTCACTGTGTATTGGCCATTCCTCGTGTAGTTCCAACAGAAAGTATCACAGCGATGAGTAGAGCTTATGGCCATACTACGGATGAGTGGTATGTCATCGGGATGGATATAATCCTCTAGTAGCCCTACGTCTCATTCCTTCGATTCCTGATTAATGAGGTCACTAACTCTCATATTCGAATGCATCACAGGCGCTACAGGTATAACTGGTCTAGCAGGTGTCGTTGGAATCCGCGGATCCTCCCACACCTTAACTTAATAACCAGAATGAATCTTTTGTCTGATCCCCAGAAGCAAAAGCTTCCTTGCGGCAGAAATGCTTGTCCACACATATGATGGACTACTTGTAGAGGTTGGTCTTAATGGCGAGGTCATTCCATAATATCTGCCCCTCAAGACTCGGGCAACCAGTGAATCAGGGTATTGAACTAATCTCCACAATTACTTTGCCAATAGAGCCAGATTAAACACATGAATCAAACTTAAGCCAATCCCGCCCTCTTCTTTTGGTAGACAAACCTTTTCCCATTTCTCCCAGTATATTCCTCTTTTTGGTGGATTCGAACTCCACCAAAATTGTGCAATGGCACTGGCGAGGTTTTCACAAATCTTCAATGGGAGCAGAAACGTCGACATAACGTATGTCGGAAGAGCGAGTAAAATGGATTTGATCATTACCTCCTTCCCCCCTTTTGAGAGCCATGTACCTGTCCATCCATTTACTCTATGCATCAGGTAATCCTTTAGAAATGCAAAAAATTTGCATTTGGAGCCAGTAATATCCTCTGGGATTCCCAAGTACTTTTCCATCCCACCATCATTATGTATTCCAAGTGCATCTTTAATCTCTTGCCTAGTAGTTGCATTAATCCTCTTATCAAAGAGTAACAAAGATTTATCAAAATTAATACATTGACCAGATGCTTTACCATATGTCCTGACCACTTTCATTACTTCTTCACATTCACGGGGCTCCGCCTTACAGAAGAAAAAGCTATCATCAGCAAAGAAAAGGTGGGATACCGAAGGACACGCGCGTGTGACACACATCCCTGTTATCTTCCCTTGATTCTCTGCATAATTAATTAAGAAGGCTAACGAGCGCTTCGGTGCATAAAATAAAAATGAAAGGAGACAAAGGATCTCCTTGGCGTAGGCCTCTGCCAGGAACAATATTTCCTCTTGGCTGTCCATTCATAAGTACCTTATATTTCACCGACGTAATGCATCGCATTATCCAGCTGATCCATGTTTCTGAAAAACCAATCTTACGCATGATAGCTTCAATGAACGACCATTCCATCCTGTCATATGCTTTGCTCATGTCCGTCTTAATGGCCATCCTTTTACTGCGTCCACTTGGTTTAGTCCTCAGAGCGGGGAACATTTCTTGGGCAATCATAATGTTGTCTGAAATCTGTCTTCTAGCAACAAAAGCTGACTGGGTTTCCGAAATGAAACCTGGTAGCACTTTCTATAATCTCTGGCATAAGACCTTGGAGATTATCTTATAGCAGACATTACAAAAACTAATGGGTCTAAATTAAGCCATATCATTATGTTGGCCGTCTTTGGGATGAGACGTATATTCGTATCATTCAGTCCATTCGCCAACGTCCCTTCAAAAAGGAATTTATTAGCCATAAGAGCTAACTCCTCCTTTACAATATCCCAGAATTTCTGCTAGAAAAGCGTTGTCATCCCATCTGGTCCAGGGGCCTTGTCTGGATGCATAGCAAAAAGTGCTAATTTGACCTCCCATTCGGAGACTGGAGTCGTAAGGTTGTCGTTCATTGCCCCAGTGATCGTCGTAGGAACTTGAGCTAGTGCGTCTTCAATGTCCTCTGGGTTAGACGAATCGAAGATCTGTCTAAAGTAGCTAGTAGTAATGGCTACTAATCCTTCTTCATCCTCAACTATATTTCCAGTTGCATCTAGGAGCTGCGTAATTTTATTCCTCACTCTTCTTTGCTTAGTTAAGGCATGGAAAATTTTGTATTTGTGTCCCCTTCTCTCAGCCAAAACACTCGACTCTTCTGTTTCCAGAACATTTCTTCTGCGTTAAGAGCATCAGAAAGTTCCTTCAACGCTGCTGCAATTTCCTCAGTTGTGGCATTGTCATCTGCATACAGACCCTACACTTTTTCTTTAAGCTCCTCCACTAATCTTGCCGAGTTAACATTATGTTGTCTCCTCCATTCGCTTAAAGCTTTTCGACAACTAGAAATATGTTCCATGATATTCGCATTGGGAGGAAGATCAGGAGATTTTCATCCCTCAAGAATGACCTGCCTTAGCTCCTCGTTATCTAGCCATCTTTTATCAGACTTGAATTTTTTTGATTTCTTCATTGGCTTTATGAGTATATCTGCAAAAATCGGAAGATGGTCCGATCCCCATAACCTTATATACTTGACAGTCGAGTGGGAAAACTTCTCATGCCAATCTGGATTTCCTACTACTCTATCCAGGCGACATCGAACAGTTGTTCCGCCTGCTCTCTTCCCTACCCATGAGAGCATGTCCCCCGTGAAAGGAAACTCTAACATCCCACAATCATTAAGCATCTGCTTAAAAGGCAAAAATGGACTATCAGGACGTTGTCTTCCCCCCTCTTTTTCATTGTGACCTGTAATTTCATTAAAATCTCCTATCATAAACCAAGGTCCAGATCTCGTTGTTGAAAAACGCGTAAGACGTTCCCAAACTTGATCTCGTCTCTCTAGTACATGATCCCCATAAACAAACGTCATATAGACTTTTATTCCATCAATGACTTCCTCAATGTCAATCATACGGTTATTCGAAAATAAAACATTAACTTGAAATTCATCCATAAAAAATAAAGCTAAACCTCCGCTGAGTCCAAGTGGCTCAACAGTAAACAAATGATCAAATCCTAAGTCAGCCTGAATGTTTTGCAACAGTGGCCTCCTATTCTTCGTCTCTGAAAGAAACACAAGTCCTGGGCGATGCTTCTGACATATCTCCGTAAGGCGTCGAACTGTGAGGTCGTTCCCAATCCCTCGACAGTTCCAACTGAGTGTCTTCATAGATGAAATTGGGAGGTTTTTGGGGACCCCTCCAAACCCCTACCATGCCGCGAACTTGCTTTAGCTTTCCTCGAACTACTGGGACGTGGTTGACCATGTTCGTCTGTTTCCCCGGAAGGAGGTAAACCAATGGATATAGCATTGCGCTTCCTTGGAGATCCCCGACGGAAGAACTCAGCCTTTTTGCTGGGTAGGCAGTGTGGAACTCTAGAACGTGAAGTACCTTTACTTGAGGTTGATCGTTTACCACTGGTCTTTTTGACAGCCTCCGTTGAACCCTGATCAACTTGATGAGAAGAGGGCACCACTTCCATTTTATTTAACTCCTCTCCAAGTAAATCATCAGATTGACTATCACATTCCACCAATGCTTCTTGTTGTGGGGCTACAATGATAGCCGCCTCTCCCATATCCATATCTTGCAGTGCACCAATAATTTGACCTTCTTCCTCATCATCAGACGCAACATTCGCGGTGTGAGAAAAGTCAATGGCTCGTGTTAGGGTATGCTTGTCAATTAAAAGTTGTCATGTGCCATGTTTAATATGCCCATCATAGTTGTCAACGTCACTTTAGGATGGTGGGCCGCTTCTGCTTGGCTCTTTTTTTGGAAATATGAAACGGCTACTTCGTATTAAAAAAAAAAACTGACCACGATAAGTATAAAACCATTAATAACACATGCCACAAACCAAATCTATATCAATAATCCACAATAAGTTTAACTACAAAAAAACAATGATTCCTACGCAAAATACATCGTTTTCATTACTCAATTAAATCATAGGTGTGGGAACCGAAATTCGCACTGTCGATTTCTGTTTAAATTAGGAAAGTTGGGAAAACCCTAATTTTCCAGAGGTCCCGAATATCTGTTAAACCACACGCTCAGCAATCAGAACACGCAATTAAAGACGCAAAGAAATAAGAAATCGTAAAAGAGAGCAAAAGGAGTTTTATTCCGAATCCGCGTATGAGCGTTACAACAAGGTAGAAGCCTTGGCCACGAGAGCTGTCGGCGAGATTCCTAGTTCTAACAACCTAAGACTGCAAAACCTAGTTGAGTCGCAGCTCGAAATAACAAAAACGGAAAGTTGCCTAATTGCTCTAAGTGCTAAGTTTTCTCTGAAAAAGTCCTCCTCATGCCTCTCGCCTAAGACCCCTTATATACTGGCTCCAAGGTCGGTTTACGCCTTTTCTCTTCTGCCCTTAAGCCGCCATAGCATAAAAATGGAGATATTCCATTTTTTTCCGATCTTCGTAATTATCTTCAAAATTTCGTATTTATCCACGGAAACTTGATATTTATCTTCCCTTGCGGACCAAGCGTAAACCGACATGCAGTTTACGGGCTGTTGGTTAAGAAATCGTAAGTTGGGCCTCGAGTCGTGTCTTAGGTCCCTTTGGGCCGTCTTTCGACTCGAAACGTTTATTACAGCTTCTTTCGATAAAGAATGATCCGCGGTTTTTTAGGGTAGTGTTTGATTGATAACTTAGAAATGGCGGGGAACGTGAGATGGGTTCGCTACGGTATTCGGGAAATAGCATCGAAGGGTAGACGAGAATGCATGGACTGATGTCGTATTGACGTTTCGGAAGAGCTCGGTCGCTACGTAGCGACCGAACTTTGGTTCGAGCTCGGTCGCTACGTAGCGACCGAGCTCCGGCTCGAGCTCGGTCGCTACGTAGCGACCGAGCGGAATGGGCGTTTGGTCGCTACGTAGCGACCGAGCGGAATGGGCGTTTGGTCGCTACGTAGCGACTGAGCTTTGGCTCAAACTCGATCGCTACGTAGCGACCGAGCAGAGCACGCGTTTGGTCGCTGCGTAACGATCCTTCTCGAGCTCTTGTCCGATGATTCACGTTTCTTCCGCAAAGGTTTTTTCGTAAAGAAGAATCTATTTTCAAAAAATTATTTGTCGAAGAATTTTTCTACGTTTTTCTTCTTCGGGAATTTGGACGTTAACTTCGTCGTAACCGTTTTTGACCCCAACAGTTAGCCCCCCAACACATTGGGAACATGGATTTTTAGCGAGGTACCAATGCGTGGTATGGCGAGTTTGGACGAGACTGGTGTATTTGGGCGAAGTTCGTATCCAAAAATCCGCAAGTAAATAGTAATTTCTCATGCCTATAAGAAGGGAGGTAACTTCTTCATAACCTTCACACTTACTCATTCTCATAGAGAGGTTTTTCTTGAAAAGTTCTTTCTCTTTCTCTCTGTCATTTCCTCCTTGATTTTAAAGAAAAACACGAGATGTCGAGTAAGAAGAGGAGTTCGAAGAAAGGGTCTTTGCCCGCGAATGTTTCTGAAGAACTTCGAGTGCCGAAGATGGAATTCGTTCCTCATTCGGTAGACCCCGCCGAGAACGAGGCATGGTGGGTGGCGTGTTACGGTTCGATCACGCCTCCCATAGAAAAATCGTTCTCGGTCATGAACCATCGCCCGGTGGAGGCAGGTGCGCCGAGTAGGAGCACTAGCGGATTTCTCGAGGTCATACGGTCGTTCTACCTTATTTCGGACGTGGTGGAATTCAAAGTTCCTCGTCAAGGAGAGTGCGCTAGTAGTCCCCCGGAGGGCTTTTTTACTTGTTACGAGGCATTTGTAGTGCGTTGCCGTTTATGGTTTCCGATCCCCGAGATCATCGTCCGTGTGTTGGGTCGCTTCGGGGTGGCGATAAGCCAACTGAATCCTCTTGGCATCCAGCACCTCATAGGGATCCTGGTCCTGAGCTACGAGCATGGTCTTTCTCTCACCGTTGATCACTTCGAAGCGCTTCTTCGATTACAGATCATTAGGGAAACGGACACGTACAGGCTGGTTCCTCGGAACTTCATGTCAGTGGTAAAGGGGTTCACTTCTAACTTCAACTCGTGGAGGAAGTTTTTCTTCTTCGTTCGTGTAGGCGCAGCGTCCGTTGAGGAGAATTATATCCCACTGTTTCGGAGGTTGCCGACAGATCGTCCTTCTATCAACCCTCTTGCTCCGTTTCCTGAGGACATTATTGCGATGAGGGATCTGCTCAGGAATGGTCTTTTTTTCTGGACTTCTTTTATGAAGACTCGCGCTTCTCAATTTCAGGTTGGATACGGGAATCTTAAGGGTGCTTTCAACTCGCTGGGCGACTTCCGTGAGTGTCGCGGCTCCGTCGGGAGCCTTTGGAAGACGCAGGAAGATGACTACGTTTTCGAGAGGGAGATGGAGTTAATGAAGGGTGGCATGAAGGATCATGCTCACGCTGGGGCGACCATTCCTCCGATCGATAGGAAGATCCAGGGATTCTGGGATCCCATCCCGTTTTCCCCTAATACCGTAGAGACTACAACTGATTTTGCTGGTGATGATGAGGAAGTGAACTTTCCCACGGATGCATTCGGGGCTTCCTTGTGCGGGAGTTTTAACTTTGACCTGTGAGTGTTTTGGCGGAAAGGAGTTTTTCCCTTTATCTAGTATTTAGCGGTCGAGTGTGGCCTTCGTTCATATATGTCTGGCCAAGTGTGGCCTTGAACCCCTACCGCTATGCGGTTTATATAATGGATGTCTGTTTGGGTTTACTTTGTTTAGAGTGGGTTTGAAGTGAACATGAGTTGTCGTCTCATATTTATCTTCTTTGAGGCGTTCAATATGTTAGTTCGTTCGAGAGGTGAGTTTTCGTAGAAATCATTTACGATTTTTCGGGAACGTTGAGTTATGAACGAAGAGACATGTTTTAGGAATCTCGTATCGTTTAGATATCATGTCTTTGAGATGTTTGAGACCAATGCGATGGGTTTAGGGCAAGACCTAGGTTTACTCTCGGTTTTAAGGTTTGTGCGGTGACTAGCCGGCTATCGGTTTTTCTGTTGCGATTTCTACCTGATTCGTACCGATTTAAAGTCCGCGATAGGTTTTGGGCTTATACGACTTGTATGGTACGAATCGAGCATCTTTCCAGAGATAATTTTTACGCCAACTGGAAGTGCTAGACCAAAATTTCGGATTATTTTTTGTAGCGCGCTTTCGTCCTTGTGTTGGACATTTGAAGATCAAAAGAGTGATTAGGTTGCGTTTGTTTAAGACGGCTAATGTATTCATCGGGGCCAATCGACATACGGAGTGTAAGATTTGTAGTGGTCGCGTTAGGACAATTTGTTCGTATCATCTCGATTTTTAACTTGGCGACGTCTCGCAGTTATTTCGAAGACTATACGTATATTGCTGAAGTGAGATTGTTTTACGATTTTGTCTTAAAAAGAGCGACGAATATTTCGTAAAAAATTTTGAAATCTTGATAGAATTCGATTACAATAATGCATCTTTTCCTATGTGGGAGTATACGCACCCACTACCCCCCCCCCCTTTTTGGAGAGGGGGATAGCTGAACTCGTCCTTCGACGAGCTGCCTACGTACCCCTTTCGAGGATCAAGCCATCTCGTAGTTCTGTTTTATGCCGCGAGCGTTTTTACTCGGCGGTTGGCGCCGTGCTGACCGCCTTGATCGAGATGATCGTGGCAGGGTCAGTGTTCTCTTCCGGATGTTCCGGTTGAATTGTAGTGTTGGCTTCGGCCTCATGTTGAGTTTCGACGCCCGAAGCGTCTACGTCAGCAGACGATATGAAATCGTCTTTTCTCGAAACATTGTTGGTCAAAGATTTATCAATCTTCGTGCGTTTGCGATTTGCCGTTGCAGCGGTTGTCACCTGTCTTAACTTGTGTTCTGCGACGAAGCACAGTCGCGATAGTTTCTGACATCCCCAGATAGCTGCGACTCCGTTTGGGGTCAGAAATTTGACGCCCAGGTGGTACGTCGACGGAAAGGCTTGCATAGCGTTGAGCCACGGGGTTCCCATGATCACGTTGTAGATGGCAGGATGATCGACTACAGCAAACTCTACGATTTTTGTGACCTCCTTGGCCATCACAGGTAGCTGAATTGATCCGAGGGTCATCGATACTTGGCAAGAAAAGCCTGTGAGCGGTTTCGGAGTTGGAGTTACTTCTCCGAGTTTAATGCTCATCCGATTTTCGAGGGATATCCATTTTCCGAATTTTGACTTGTACCAGAGCGCCTTTCTGAGCGCGTCGATGACCACCTTGTTGCTTATCCCGCTGACCTTGGACATCACCAACTTGAATCGGCTGATGAACTCGCGGAGGGGTTCCTCTTCCCTCTGGGACAGACTCCAGAGATCAACATCGGAAGTTTCTCTATCTATGAACATAGAGTATTGCTTGAGAAATTCCGATGCGAGCTGTCGGAAACTCCCGATAGAGTTTTGTTTAAGGCGCGCGAACCATTCGAGGGCTGCTCCTTCTAGATTCTCGACGAACAGGTGGCAGTAGCCGACGTCTCTCTTACCGTCCTTCAGCCTCGCTCTTCCCATCGTGATGTGGAAAGCCTGAAGGTGCGCTCTCTGATCGGTCGTACCATCATACTTCGGTACTTTGATCTTTCCTTGATCGGATACCCTCGTATCTGAGATGCGAGCGGTGAAAGGGGTCTTCCGAGCCCCTTCCAGCAGTCTATCGATCTTGGGGGCCGCGCTCGTAGCATGATGGAGTTGAGATTTTACGGCTCTTACTTCTGCCGCAGTCTTGGAGATATAGTCGCGAAGATCGCGTATATCCGACGTTTCGTCAGCAGGTTTCCGCGCTTGTCGGCGTTTACTGCGAGTGAGACCGGTTTGTTTTTCAGCCAGCTCTTCCTGTTCGTTCGAATAGAGGATTTCCGCCTCTTCTGTCATTGGTTTGTCAAACGGGGAGCTTTCCCGAGTGAATCGGCTTCTGGTCCTTCTTGGATGTCTGTCGGCGTCCTCATCAGTATTGTTGGAGACATCACTAGGATCCAGGTCGACTTTCTTGACTCCGTTATCCTCTGAAGTCTTCGTGGGAGGCGGAGGGCTTTCGGAGTTTCCCCTTTCGACGGGAGACTTCTCGCTAGGGTTTTGACCCTAAGGTCGTTCCTGGGCGGCTCCAGGCCTATTGAGTGGGGTCGCAAAGTCGACTCTTTTCCCCCGGACTTTAGTGGTTCCACGGGGGCGGATTGCTCGAGTCCTTGCTGTTAAAGTTTCAACTTGTTTGATCAAGGTGCTCACGAGCTTATCCTGTTCTTCCGACCTTTTTTCGTAGGTGGCGAACATCTTTTTGGAACTCCTCGAGCGCCGCGGCGTTGGCTAGTGCGTTGGCTGCGGATACGTTCGCTGCGGGAGTGTGGAGATCAGTGCCGCTGCCTCCGTTGAGAGGAGTCTGCACGTTATCCGTGTCGTCAGTTGACATGTCTGGTTGAGCGTGATGTGGTCGAGAGTTAGATTGATCCGTACTCCCCCCTCCTTCTAGCGCCAAACTTTGGGAACCAAAATTCGCACTGTCGATTTCCGTTTAAATTTGAAAATTTAGGAAAACCCTAATATCCCAGGGGTCCCGGATATCTGTTAAACCACATGCTAAGCAATCAGAACACGAGATTAAAGACGAAAAGAAATAAGAAATCATAAAAGAGAGCAAAAGGAGTTTTATTCCGAATCCGCGTATGAGCGTTACAACATGGTAGAAGCCTTGGCCACGAGAGCTGTCGGCGAGATTCTTAGTTCTAACAACCTAAGACTGCAAAACCTAGTTGAGTCGCAGCTCGAAATAACAAAGACGGAAAGTTGCCTAATTGCTCTAAGTGCTAAGTTTTCTCTGAAATAGTCCTCCTCATGCCTCTCGCCTAAAACCCCTTATATACTGGCTCCAAAGTCGGTTTACGCCTTTCCTCTTCTGCCCTTAAGCCGCCATAACATAAAAATGGAGATATTCCATTTTTTCCGATCTTCGTAATTATCTTCAAAATTTCGTATTTATCCACGGAAACTTGACATTTATCTTCTCTTGCGGACCAAGCGTAAACCGACATGCGGTTTACGGACTGTTGGTTAAGAAATTGTAAGATAGGTCCCTTTGGGCCGTCTTTTGACTCGAAGCATTTATTACGGCTTCTTTCGATAAAGAATGAACTTTCCGCGGTTTTTTACGGTAGAGTTTGATTGATAACTTGGAAATGGAGGGGAAAGTGAGATGGGTTCGCTACGGTATTCGGGAGATAGCATCGAAGGGTAGACGAGAATGCATGGACTGATGTCGTATCGACGTTTCGGAAGAGCTCGGTCGCTACGTAGCGACCGAACTTTGGTTCGAGCTCGGTCGCTATGTAGCGACCGAGCTCCGGCTCGAGCTCGGTCACTACGTAGCGACCGAGCGGAATGGACGTTTGGTCGCTACGTAGCGACTGAGCTTTGGCTCGAACTCGGTCACTACGTAGCGAACGAGCGGAGCACGCGTTTGGTCACTGCGTAACGATCCTTCTCGAGCACTTGTCCGATGATTCGCGTTTCTTCCGCAAAGGTTTTTTCGTAAAGAAGAATCTATTTTCGAAAAAATATTTATCGAAGAATTTTTCTACGTTTTTCTTCTTCGGTAATTTGTATGTTAACTTCGTCGTAACCGTTTTTGACCCCAACAATAGGCCACCCGTACAAAAATTACACACAGCTGTATATAAACTATGGGCCACTGCAATCGCAGACAAGCTCACTAATCTATTATTATAAAATAGAGTTCTCTCACTCCTCGTACCTCCACATCAGCCACTAGCTAGATAAGTTGATGCCTTTCATCGACACACGTGTCACGTACTGATGAAACTCAGTGTTTCATTTAAACGAGTGACATGATGGGCTTTCTTTGTTATTCACATGTTGGGCTCTACGTTTGACTGCTCTATCGGACCAAAGACGATGCGACTTGCCCTATAACCTGATTTCTCCATCGACGATTTGCTGATCGTCTGCGACCTTGACTCTCTGACATCTTATCTAGAATCTCATTTTCCTGTTTATTGGCTAACTCATCGATTCTTCTTGCTGATTTGAAGGCTGGCAGCTGTTCTTCCAGGGTCGAGGTGGATTGCTCAGATTCTCTCTCTTATAGGTTTTTGTTTTTTTCTTTCAAACTTACACCTTCATTTGATCGGCCCATGTGTTGTTTGCAGGAATCAAGGATCGTAGCTCTATCGGTTCACATGATCCATCAAGACCCAAACTGTTCATATTCATCGGTACATCCAATTTTTTCCCACAAAGGTTAGGTCGATCTGATTCTCTCCATCAGATTTTTGAAACAGATGATTCTGCTTTTTTTCTTTAATATAGATGACGTTTTCAGTCTGAGCGAGATGTTAATTAGATGTATATATACTCGCAAACAATTGCTTTTGTAGGATGAAAATGGAATCATGTAAGATGTTCATCGGTCGGCTATCCTGGAAGACCACTGAATATCGAGAGTACTTCAGAGTTTCGGTGAGGTTTTACAAGTGGTGATCATGAAGGATCGAGCCACTGGCTGTGCTCATGGCTTTGGTTTCTTTTTCTTTACTGGTTCCAGTGTTGCTGTGAGAGCCATATTTGCTCATTCACGTCATTGATGTTGAATTGTAAGTTCATCAAATCCCTTTTGAGCCATTACTTCATTGCTTCAGTATCAATTAATCTATTTCCTACAATAATTAGTTGTTTGGAACAGAGGTTACTGCTCCTCCAAGTAAAGCTATCGTTTTATTCATGCCTGTTTTTGCCTATGTTCTTCTGCATTTTCGCCAAAGCTTAGGTGAGTTTTAATGTTAAAACTTGAGCTCCTGCTTATGTATTCATTTGAGTGTTTTGTTTGTGACAATGCGTATTAAACTGACCTCAACTTTGTCTGAATCTAAGGTTATATCCCTTTTCAGCCTGGTTATTTATCAACGCCACGTCATGAACTTGCATCTACTTTGATTCAGAAGCAGCTGCAGGACAGTGTTACTATGAGAGGTAAGTAAGCTACTCCCAGTTATTTGATTACCCTCGAGTGTATAATTGATTCCGGTGGTCTTTACTGGTTTTTCAAAACTCTCATAAACGCATTAGATAGGTCAGAGATGGCACAGCTGCGCTAACAACATTAACAAAATATCTTCGTACGCAGAAAAATGAATCTCTCACTGTAGCGGAACTGATGTCATAAAAATACAACCTCAGGTGTTATGCAACTCTATTAATTAACTTACCACTAACCATTTTTGGTGCTAAATGATTTTCCACTGTTTTTTCATGTGTTCCAGTCAGTCGACGTTCCCTGTACCGGCAACGTAATGGGAATTCAATCTGAAATGGCTGGTGTTACATCTCTTGATCGAAGTGCTCCAAGAAGCTCCAGCGAGGTGTATCTTCATTCACCGGCATTAGATGTGATGAATCAAATGCTGTTGGTGTCTTCAGGTAACCAACATTTAGCTTAACAGACTTTGAACTTACTTTCTAGCTAACTTCACCCTCTACCTTTAACTCTTCATCTGGCATGTGTCAAGGTGTTGTATTGCAGTTACCGTGTGGATTTGTCCATTTCAGCTGAAATCAATGATGTTGTCTTCATCGTAGGTACAGCTTTCAAGAGTAACAACACCTGGTGGTCTCAAAATACTTGACAAAACGGCTGCAACAAGCAGTCCAAATGGTGTAACTAATATTGTTTACAGATAGATTTTCAAAGACCTTGGGACAGGTGGGTGTAACTAATATTGTTTACAGATAGATTTTCAAAGACCTTGGGACAGGTGGGTTCCAGCTCTACCAGTTTACCAGTTTCTCTCAGTTATGAAATTTAAATTAAAAACTAACTAACTTTCTCTGCGTATATTACAGGTGACAGATAGGATATGCGAGTAGTTTACTTGATAGCAACAGCAAGGCTACTTCCTGCAAAACAAACATACTACCAACAATCTAGTGACTGGAATAGCTGGGAGTGTGTCTTCGTGCAGCTGTGTCCCCAAGATTTCATATCTAACTTTAGTGCATTGATTCACCAGTCACCCTGTGGTTGGTTGTTGTTTTTATGTTAAATACGAGAAGAATATTTGGGCATATATATATAACTTAAATAAATGGATGCATCTGGTTTAGAGTTAGCCGCCTATGATTTCACTGATTTTGCAAATCCTGCAGTCATGGATATTCTACTCTTGCATACAGTCATATGTCTACTTAAGGTTCATGCTTCAATAAGAACTTTATAGCTCATCTCAGTAGGGGGAGTTACCAACCTCCGTACTTTAAAAAAAATTCCTCCTAACATCTTCCTTTAAATCACCAAGCCAAACCACAACAAACCACAACCAACTAGCCTCTTTATGGAAGCAATAATTTTCATAACAGAACATTAAACAGAGAAACACCATAGACCCACACCCAACATATTACTCTAATTTCTAAATCATATTACGTATGAAGCTTCCTTGATATTGGCATAGACAAGAACTGGAATATGCATAAAGTTGGCTAACCACCGTCATTGTGTCGCCATTAATGCCACTCTACAAGTAATGCTTCATCCATACATAGGGGCCATAAATATTTCAGGCTTCCAAAGTTGCAGAATTCCCAGTCAAGAAACGCTTACAAACATATTATCAATTCTTTTGTTTGAGCTCGAAGTCGTATATTTTGTCCCACTATAGTACGCATTTCTTTATGGAAGTTGTCATCAGAGTTTTGACATTTTTCCTGAGCTACATTACCTCTATTATAAGTTTTTGATATATTGTGTTTTTGACCCATTTTGTATATGTTAACTAAATCATTTTCAAGTCTTTATCGAATCTTTTTTGTTCTCTTTGAGTCATTTCAAGTTTGGAGTAAGTCGTGAAGCACTTAAAGGGGTGCATGCAGAAAAGGAGTCGAGTAGAGAACCCGAGTGGAAGATCTCGAATGGAGCAGCCGTTCTGACGGCCAGAATTCTTAAGAAAACTTCCAAGATATTTCGGAAGTTACTAGGCATGTTCTCTTTCCGGATTCCGATCTGGTTTCGGTTCAGTTTTTTGTATTTCGGCTTATAAAAATTACCTACTATATTGGAAACATATCTAATTTGTTTGGTTCGTTTTATATACCATCAGTTTTTGGTTTATTCGATTTTATACCAAAAACATATAACTATATTTATCTTCGACGATAAATTAGTTTATATGATTAAAAAACAGATTTATTAATACATAAATATATTCCTTACTCTAACTTTAAATTTAATATTTTATGTTTTATTTAACTATTACAATAAAATTAAGAAAATATTAATATCATAATATTATTATATAAATATATTTTAGCACAGGTATTTACCAATAAAATTAAAAATCATGTTCTATTTAATTTGATGAAAACGAGAAAAATAAAACAATCTTTTTAACTAAAAAAATAAAAAATAATTAAAATCAATGTTTTAATCACGAATACCATATTAATAAAATAAATTATGCGTATTTTTAGTTTTATTATAAAATTTATATATAGGTATACAATTATATTTTAGTTAATCGGTTTCTTCGGTTTATTTGGTTGGATCTGTATATTGGGGTTTCTTAAAATTTACATCAATTCAGTTTATTCAATATTACCAAATCTAAACCACTTTCACTATTTTGGTTCAGTTCAGTTTTTATTGGTTTCGTTTTACCGGATTGAACACCCATATGATTTACCCTACTGATCACATCTTTTCATCTGAGCCGCCTGCGACCATATATATATATATATATATATATGTGCTCAAAGTTTTTTGAATCATAATTATATATTTAAATATAATAATTAATTCAAGGTATAATATCCAAAATATAAAAAATAATCAAAAATACCTGGAGCTGTCTAAAGTACATGAAAGTATCTAAAAATAGTCAAAAGTAAATATTTGAAATAATAATAAAAGACTCAAAACACTAAAGTATTTAATGGTTTTCCACTCAAATACTCAAACTAACCAAATTTCATGATAATTTTATGTATTTAGTTATACACTAATATAACATACATGTGTATTACTTTTATTTTGGAATTCGAAGATCTTAAAATATATTTGGATTTCAATAAAATAAACATAATTTAAACGGGTAGACATAAACTGAACTCGATCGGATATATATATATATATGATGTCTACCCATGCATTAAATTAAATTTGAAATATATCAAAACAATAACTGCTCTTGAAAATAAATCAACAAACATTCTTATGGTCCGGACCATTAAGATATCTCTAACAAAATTATAATTCTAGAAAATAAATAAGAACTTGATTGTAGAAAATTTGAAAAAAAAATTAATTACAATATAATTTTTTATGAATAAAAAAATTGTAAAATTATAAAAATAATTGCAAAATATAAAAATAATTCTAAAACACCAATATATTTTTAAAAAAAGTAAACATTCCAAGCGGAGCACATACCGACCTCTAGCTTAATATACAATTTAGAAAACATAGAATACGAAAAAATATGCAAGACTTATTATAAACACTAAAGTGTTGATCATAATTATATAAATGATCAAAATATTTTAAAATAAAATAAAGTTATACTTGAATTGTACACAAAATTTATTTACATAATTCAGGATATTTAATTTTTTAAGTTAAAGAATTAGAATATTATCTTCACATCAAACTTTAAAAAAAACCCGGCAAAATAAAATACTAAATAAAATAAGATTATTAAAATCTTAAAATAAACTAACATATATCCTCTACACACCTAAAATATTATAATACATTTCTTTTGCAAAAGTTCATAGAACACAAGCAAAAAATAACATACAATTCTATAGTTTTGAAATCACACATAACTTCCGCGCGTAGCAGACCCTAGTGTATATATATATAACATATGCCTCAAAATTTTACATCAATGCACAAATCATAGGGAAAAAGATCTTGGCCACAATGACTCATAACCAACTAGTAGGCCCAATAACAATTTAACCGACCATCTGATGTTACACGCACTGGATGCCTTTAAAAACACATATAAAACCGACTGTCACACCACACGTTTGAAACCTACTTTCTTGATTTTCCATAGCCTTAAACTCACACTACGCATTTATTCAAGAGTTTATAACACAAATAGACACTTTATGTGTTTTTATTACATTGGAGAGCAGATTGTGCTACCGAGACACTTTCTATTGGTTGAAGACTCTTTTGTCCTCGTAAAAGCAAAACAAGACATAGACATTTCAGTAAAAAACCTTATTTCTCTAGTTAGTTTGGTTAGTGGGTTTGAATTTCGAAAATACCAGTAGGACCCACTCACTTATTTCATCTTCTTCACCATTTTTTTTTTCTAACTGAATCAACGTTAACTTAACTTTATAAAAATAATGGATGAGTTTCAGAATGCGGCGGAAGCAGTGGCATCGAGATCCCAACTCACTAATTCAATATCCTTTACCATTAACTTGAACCCTATAATCTAAACTAAGCATCTCCTCCATAGCAACAACACTATTGTTGTCCACTGTCACGTTTCTGTCTTCACCACATCTTTGTCCACTGCCACCATGAAATCACCTTGACCAAGCTTCCTCCTGCGCTTCATTAGCCGACGAAGCCTCTCCTCTGCCGAGATCCCAATCTTGAGGATCGACAGATCTGATGGGAAATTTTTTATTTTTGCACAGTTGGTCCCTTATATTTATAAAAATTTTGATTTTGACTCCACAGTTCCAAACTCGCAAAATTAACTTTTCAAATTTGCACCAAATTTTTTTAATTGTGTAATACAGCCCATGTAGTATGTAATTATGTAATCAAGATGTAATACATCACATTTAGTATTCAATTGTGTACTCAAGCCTCTATTACTGCAATTGGGGATATATATGCATTTAAAACATCTAAATGCATTCAAAATAGCTTAAATGAACTAAAAATGAATTTTGTACAATGTGGTTTTGTTGTACCATGTGTACATGTGTTAAATTATAATGTCCAAGTAGCGGGGTAACATGTACACCATCACCGTTGTCCATGTTGACACCCCGAACATACACCATTACTGTTGTGTACATGTGTACAACATAAACCACCTTCCCTAGCTCAGTATGTTTGTGTCTTTTAGCTTGTACATATAACATGTTATACAGAATTACATTAACCAAGGCGGGAATGCACAATCTAAAAATCCGGGGAATTTGAAGAAAAATCCATACATGTACAACAGTGCATGCACTTTGAAATTATGTACACATGTCCACATGTACACCTGAGTTTGATATCTATATGTACACGAAATGCATCATCGGTGTGTTCCTTGACTTAAACTCTTTCTCAGTCTCATCTACATATATATGTATTGTGTACAACAATAAGTAAAAAAAAAAACTAGAAATCTATGAAGCAATTCATCTCAGAACACATAAAGAAAAGAAAAACAGAAAGTTACAATCTATATATGTGCACCAGAATTTCGTATCCACGTGTACACAAAACCTATATATCCACATGTACACATTATCTACATGTACACATTAATCATCATCTGTATTACTTGACTTCTAACTCTTCCTCAGTCTTCTATGTATTTATCATAAGAACAACGTTAACCCTAATACTTGAAACATTAGTGTGTGAGTCCATTTACACCTCAACAACATTTCTTTCAATCATTTCCCATTCTCAACAACATATACATATGTAAATTCTTTTATACCATACCGAAAAAACAAAATTTCATGATAATGCGAACTAGAACGATGGAATAAACATCAGAGAAAGGTGGCGGAAACCCCATAAAACGGCAGCGGTGACGCCATAAAACGGCAACGGTGACGTCATAAAATGGTGGCAGAAACACCAAAGATTTCTTTACAATTTAACCGGTGGAGTGGTAAGTATAATCGGTGGTGTGGTAAGTCCAGTTGCAAGCTCTCTGGTATTAGAAGACCAATAATTTAAAAGCACCGGAGGTGCCGCAGCCGTACAGTGAAGAACTCGTTGATGACATTGCTTTGTAATTCAATCAAGGGCATGCCGGGGAAAACGGGAACAATTCGTGACATTATTTTCTTGTCGATCGCAAAATTCCAACGGGAGTCACCGGAAGTCCATTCGCCGGCGGTTACCATGCAGTGATCGCCCATGGAGAACCTACATGGGATCATATGAAAGATTAATTTATGAACAAAGCTAATTGACAGATGGTGATGATTAACCAGATTTAGGCGAAATTAATCGAGAGAGCTAATGATCGATGGTTGGGATTTTTGAATTTATCAGAAAAAAACAGCTGATGAAGATGATGATGTCTTTAAAAATAGGATGAATCTGAGTCATTTATATTAAAGCTACAACAGTAGATCTAATTGTCACAAAATGAGGCAGATATGTTTTGTAAAAGTGTACTAGAATCAATCTTGTCCGTCGGATAGGAGGAAAGATGTGTGGCTGAGGTTAATTCCCGCTTATTCTCTAGTTAAGTAAATAAGCTTTAAAGTTACGGTTAGTGTATTTTAGTTAGGATTCAATAGGTTGTTAGAAGAAAGTGTGTGTATAGCAATAAGTGACCTATTATGATATAAAAAGATAGAAAGTGACCCTGAGTGTAATTGTTTCTAATAAACCATCTTCGATGATACATCATTTTGAGGAAAAGCATAAAAATAAAAGAAATTTTTCCATTAATACATCGTAGTAAAGGAGAAAAAGAGAGGATATAATTTGTAACACATCAAGTTTGAGGAAATACTATTTACAGTTTCACTTTAATGTTAAACTCTTTTTTTTATTTACCAATTGATCTTTAAACTTCTACATAGTTTTCTTATATCTTAAAAATATAATAGATGTATTTTATACGAAAATTATTAATACTTCCATTAATACAAATATAAATTCAAATAAATCATTGTTTATTCTGTTAAAAACTAAACTTATATATATATAACAAAGATTTATTTAAAATAAAATTGTTACTGGGTAAAATTTGTAAGTCGTAAAAAGTTATTATTATACTTTCATAAGAAAATATATTTGGAATGTCCTCTTTTAAGGGAAAAATAGAAAAATTATTGGATCAAAACTCAAACTCATTTTAAATTTACATTTTTTTTAAAAAAATGAGGATAACCATAAGAGATACTCTTATTAACAACTAAGAGAACAATATACAACACAAACACTTGCTGTTACAAGATAGATAAAGTGAAGCTCATATACACAACAAACCGGTATATATACTAATCTACTACAATCATTTTCAAAAACCATCTACGAGAAAAACAGAAAATAGTAATGACAACAAACAAAACAGCTGACACCATTGGAATCTCTCTCACATGCCATCTTAAGAGACATAAAGTCACACGTTGCAGCATCCTCAAGTTATCATCTCAGCCATAGTATGTTCGTTTTATCACCGCTGACACAAGCTGCAAAAGACCGACATGTTTACAACAAGTTGAACCTAACAGATCAGGTGGCCAACTACCAGAGGCCACTACATTGTAGGGTACCTTATGTACAAAAACATCAACATTGGGCTGCATCACGTACGGACCGCAGCCACAACTTCATACGACTATGCAACATATCTCTACGGTCTGCTCATGCTCTGCACTGAAAATTTTAATGAAGGGAGCACATATTCGGATAAACTTAGATAGGAGAGAAAGAAACACAAATCAATAGTTTGCTGGGAATACACATGTATATCACTCGTCATGATAAGAAAACACAGCAACCCACTTTACGTAGCTAATTTAAGAGCCCAAAGAATTCCAAAAAACTCCTACATGAAATTTACAAAAGACCAATGCCAAAAGTGTTATTATTACATACACACTACAAGAAATATGTACATTCTTATCTCACGAAAAATGCTATAATAGGATTTTTATAGCGTTTTCGGTTATGCTATGTCATCGGCAGCCATCATAGAAATTAAATTTCATGTAAAATCAAATTTGATTTTTATGGTTACACAATTAAGTTGAACTAAATGGAAGGCTTTGTTATTAATTTATAGATAAAAGACAACTAGCTCTTAAATGGAGAAGAAAATTCTCAAATGTGATTATTATAGAACTAAAGCATTATCTACAAATATTACAATACATGAGAATTAACGTCTGACAATCAATTTTGCTACGAATCATACTATTTTTAACATAATAAATTAATTATTATTTTCCCGTACGTAGTACGGAGTAGTATACTAGTATTAAATATTATAAAAAGTGTGTGGAAGTATGAGAATACTTAGGAGCAAATTTGCTTAAGGGAGGTTATTTCACCATGAATTATCTTCATGGGTAGGAAAAGATTTGAGCCATTAGATCGGTTCATTCTCAACCGTCCATTAAGAAGGTGGGATGTTTATATAAAGGGCTGAAGCTTCATTGTTAGATTCGTTCACCAAGTTATAAAACAAGTACTTCCTAAACCTTTAATTTCTCTCTAAAATTTCCTCACTCTCTCTCTCTAAGTACTGATCCAGTTTTAGGAGTTATGCTGACTTAGTAATCACTAGGGTGAAAAGGTGCAAAAATTGCACGTTCTGGCTAAGTAAAGAATCAGTCCGTCACAATGTGCCCCCTAGGTCTTCACTTATGTTCGCCCCTGGACTCAAGGTCCCCCTCTCAAATAACCACTCTTGTTTCCATCAATTTTTGAAACAATCATACGTAGTTTTAATTTTTTTCTTCTTATTTTTTTTTCCGGCTATTTTTTCTCATATAAACAACAAAAAATCAAGATTATACAAAATGCCAATGTACAAATATATCTCTCGAAGAGTAGCCTCCACCGACTCCACCCTTCTGGAAATTAACTCGATTAATGGAATTAAAATGAGTGTTTGATATGCTTTATTCTAATAGCTAGGGGTACGCGGGGATTTTGAAAAATTTCTTAATCGTTTGCTGTATAGATGGTGTGGTTCTACTTGGTTACTTGCATATGTTATTGAGTACAAGTTGGTAAGCATAAATGGTTTGTGCGAGGATGGTGTTTTAGATATATTTGGTCGTGTAGTCACATCTGTTTGCCTGACGGATGTGTGTTAGTGGTGGTTGTATTATTTAGTGAGACTTAGAAGGTTGATAAGGTGTCATTTTGTACCGGCGGAGTTTTTGCTTTGGCGTTGGTGGGTGTATGATGGTGTAGTTGTTGTGTCATTAAATTGTTGTTGGCATTTGATATGCAATTGGGTTAATTTGATTATTTGGGTTTGGGCCAAGGAATCTTTTCAACTATCACTGCAAAAAAAGTTTACATTGATAGCATATTTTTATAACATGTTGCTGAACTGCTATCGTTGATAATTTAAAAAATTTACGTATTATATAGCAGCATGCTATGATAGAGTAAATGCTATGGTATCAGAGTAAATGCTACGATATAAGTAAGCTGAAGCTAATTTCTTGAGTCCTTGGATGAAAATTAGACAAGCATCAAATAGATAAAAAAAATTTCCTCTCTGTAAAATTTTTAGATATTTAAATTAGAAAAAGTTATTGTCTTGTACACTTGGAAAAAAAAATCCCCCACTCACTGTAAACATAAACCGTATTTAAAAAAAGAGTCTTACGATACTCTCTCTTTTTCTTCTCCTCCTCCGCCACAGAACAACGAAATTGACAAGAGGATGTCCGGAAGTTGTGAACGGCTCAGTTGGGTCGGATCGAGGAAGAAACCCGACAACTCTCCACCATCCGCGAGGTCAGATTTGCTCTCTCTATCTCCATCTCTCTCTCACTCTCTTTGCTTTGAATCTGACGGCGTTTTGATAGAGGCGAACCCATGGCGGAGCTTCTCTTCGTCGGTAGCGGAGAGGGAGAAGACAGAGGAAGAGGACGATGCGGTGAAGATATATGAGCAACGGTGGTTTGTTCGTGCAAGACGCTTGCGAATCATCTCACCAACTGTGGTTTTCAGTCTACTCCTCGAGATGAGAGGGTGCAGCAGTCTCTGTTAATATCTTTGATCCTTTTTTTTTTGCTGTTGTTGCTGTTGAATGATGATTCAGGATGTTTGATAACTTGTTTAGATTTGTTCTCAATGATCATCAGAGTAGAGATTCGAGCAGCTGATTCAGGGGATGATTAAACCGTATAAAGTTGCGTCCTTTACTATTATTTTTTGTATTGTTGTTACATTTGTTTCAGGGGTTGATATAATAGTATAAAGTTGGTTTCCTTATGATTTATGGTATTGGTGTATTTGTTTCAGGAGATCGTGTAATCAAGGCGTTTATGATTCAACGTGGGGATAATTCGGCGAATGATGGGACTGGTGGTGGTGAATCTATCTATGGCTGGGACAAGAGAGAGCTTTCCTGATTCTTGATGATACAGAGAATGCAGCTACGGTAAGATATCTCAGACTTAGACTGATGCTTTCAGTGAGTAGAATCTCGAGATATGTTGTGAAGTAGTCTGAACTTCATATGATTTTTAGCTATGCATCATCGTTATTGTTATATGTAGTAAGGGTTGAGATTATTCTTTTTTCTCAGGGTTATGCTGGTTACAAAGATATGTTAGATTGTGTTGGTTCTTGAATATTTAGTTTATGTTTTTCTCTTGATATCGATCACTAATAGTCTGCAGATTAGATATTTTTCCCAATGAGAGAGCGTTTTATCTGAAGTATCAAACTGCTGATGGAATATGTAAGGCAAGGTTTACATATGAAACTGTCTCTACTTTTGGGTAACACACAACGATAAGTATTAAGGAAGATGCACATGATGATAAGAAGCAAAGGGAGCTGATTCATCTTGCTACTCAGCTGATTCATCTTTGGAACCTGATGGACACTCCTGATGAAGAAAGGGAGCTGTTTGATCACTTTACTTGTAATCATATGAAATATATATATGTTAGCTTCGGTCAATTTAATTTTATTACCAAACTACAGTAGTTGTTGTGTTGCTGTATTTGTAAAACTACAATGCAAAATGCCATAACTTTTATGAAAATGACTTTTGTATCTATTACATTTTTTACAGACAAAAAAGAGTTTGATGTTTAAATTTAGGATTTAAGGTTTAGGTATAGGTTTAGGGTTTTAAACTCTAATTTTTCACACTATAACCTCAAATCTTAACCCCAAACCCTATTCACCAAATCCTATTCTCCAAACTCTAAATATACTTCAAACTTAAAAAATTAAGATCTAAACTTTAAAATATACTAGAAGGGTGTCCGCGCGAAGCGCGGAATATTGTTTTATTGCTGTTAGATATGATTTTTTGGATGATGTAATTAAGTGGCCTTTCTTATTTGTAAAGAGAATTATTTGATGTCTTATTGTGTTATGTAATATTATGTAATATGTTAATATATTATGTGTTTGTTTTTCAATAATGTGTTGTTGTGTGTATAATAGTAATTGTGTGGTGAAGTGAGCTTTTAATGTAAATTATATTGAATTTTAATAACTTTGCATTTAGGCATTTGTTAATTTTAAGATTGATGGTTTTAGCGTCAGAATTATATTTTAATTTGT
This sequence comes from Brassica napus, assembly GCF_020379485.1. Lineage (NCBI taxonomy): Eukaryota > Viridiplantae > Streptophyta > Magnoliopsida > Brassicales > Brassicaceae > Brassica > Brassica napus. The sequence continues at coordinate 19,938,194 of NC_063449.1, forward strand.
CACATTTTTGAACATTACTCTTTTAAAATATTTTTTGCCCACTCTCCATATTTTGACCCTGAGCCGTCCTCATCTATGTAATTCGCTTACCTTTTCGGTGTGCGGTGCTTCTCGCCATCACTGAGAAAAGACTCACCTTTGTGTTCTTGTTTTTCCTCACATTCATCTCTTGTGATATTATCTGGTATTTGTTATAGATCATGCTAACAAATTCCCAATTGTGCGGTTGTTTTTCACTGTGTTGTAGGTTGTTTTGGTCAATATTGGTCCTCTTCTTTTTTAGATTTTGGCTAATTTTAGGAACTACATCTTGTTGGGTTGGGTCAGAGTTCAGTTGTCTTTGATGTTGTCTTCCTCTCGTTGACTTGCCGTCGATAGTCTCTGCTCGTCTTGGTTTTCAAGATCTGGTTTTTGGTGATCTGACTTCTATGCTCTTTTTCATATCTCGAGGATGGCCCCACGGTTTGATGATTTTGTTTCGTCTCCTTTTCTATCTTTGTTCTCTCATCTTGTTGCACCTTTCATTGCTGCTCGCTTCTCTGTTGGCTCTTTTTTCACCATATTTGCTACTCCAGGTTTGGATAGTGTTTTCTTCTGTGTATGCTTTATGTGCTTGAAAGGTTATTTCTACTCTAAAGTTTGAGCTCTTGTTTTTCGGTGGTAGGCTTCCATTCTCCCTCCCTCAGGTTGTTTCTTTTCTTCTCTTACATTCCTTGGTGTAGGTGTGCGGAGTTAGTCTTTGGAGCTTTGGTCTCTTCTACTTAGAGCTTTGTGGTTCTTCGCTGGCATGAACGTCCTGTATGTGCTTGTTTAGTTTGTGAGGTGCTTCTTACCTTTTAGCTGGTGGTTGTGATTCCGGTGCTTGTGGCATGTGTCTTCTTGTTTCGTGGTGACTCTGGTCTCCTGATGATTATTCTTTCTCTGACCTTTTTGGTTTTTTGGGTTTTTTGGGTTGGTGCTTGATCACGCTCCTTTGAGCTCGGAGGAATGTTTTGTCCTATATTTTACTCCTTCTGTTCCAAAATATATGATGTTTTAGAAAAGTTATGATGTTTCAAAATAGATGATGTTTTGATATTTTATATTAATTTAAATTTTATTGAAAACTGTGTGACCAATGATGTTTTATATTTATTTTTAAGGATTGGATAAATTAATTTTGGTTTATATTTTTAATGTTTCTTTTAGAAAAAAGTGTAAACCTTAATTCTTGTTCATACACTCAAAACATCAAATATTTTGGAACAGAAGGAATATCCTTTTATCTTTTCTAACATCTGCTTGTTCTATCCATGATATTATTGGTAAGATGAGGTAAGTTAGTTTTCTTTGTTGATCTTTTTCCGGCTCCAAACTTTTATTGAGTTAGTGTTACTATAGTATAATTGGTTTTTTTCTTTTGGTTGTGGAAGTTGTAGGTTTAGATTATGCGTTGTATTCTAGTTTTTTCTTATTAGTTTGGTTATTTGTGGAAGTTGTAGGGCAGTTCTTAGCGAAGTGACCTATCTTACGACATCGGTAACACTCAACCTTTGATGTGTCTCTCTCTTGCCTATAATATTTGTTTTGTTGATATCCAAATCTACCACGACCTCTTCCTCGATATCCATACCGACCGCCTCTTCCCGAATCATACATATCCTGTTGTGAGAGTCTGCATACATAAGTTTATCTTGGTTTTGCTCATCATGCTTCTCTTCTTCCTCATCATGAATCCTCTCATCATAAAATAATAGAAAATGGTAAAATAACAAAAATAATAGAAAATATTTAAAATTATTTATTTATTTATTTTATTTATTTATTTTTTATTCATCTTGAATTTTAGTGACCAATAAAATAAATTATCAAATTTTATACAAAGATGGTTAATATTAAAAGAGTAAATAGTGCATAATTAGAAAGTGCTTCGCTAAATTGCAATAATATATAAGAAAAATGACTTAAAATGTAAAAAAAAAAATATGAAAGACACATGTCATCAAACCCCCTTGCCACTTGTCATAAGAAGAGAAAAAGCTAACTTTATATATAAAGATATCATAAACACTAAACTTTGAGATAGTGATGGAACACATAATTTTGTTTTTTTAGCTATTCATAAAATTTAATCCTTACTTTTATACCACTTATGAAAATTCAAATCTAGTCATTTTGATCATAAGTCTAGAATTTTATGATTTACTTGTGTTTGTTTATAGTATAAACTCCAAACCCTATTCCTAAACTCTAAATACTCTACTTCAAACCCTAAGGACTAGACAACAATTTATAACACTAACTTTAATTAATTTTAAATTCCAAAACATAAATTTTATATTCTAAAGTCTAAATATTTAACTAAATTATAAACCATAAAACTAATTATTAAAAATTATAAACTCTAAATCTTAAACTATAAACACAAACTTTTATTCTAAACTCTATACTTTAAATGTAAACTCTAAATCTTTTCTATTCTACTTTTCACTTAAAATTTTACAAGTATATTAAACATATAAACTACATTGAAATTATTACTAAATTTATACAAAAATTAATTTATAAAAATAGAGTATAACAAAGAGGAAAAAGTCTTGACTTGTGTTAAAAAAAAAAAGAAAGAAGGAAAAGCCTTGACCAATAGGAGAAACCAATTCATAGTCGTGAGGATAACTAAAATATTAATCTCCACCGTTGATAGATTTTAATCTAATGGATATTATTCACGTAATTTTCATTTTCCCTTTCTCACGACCTTTACAATCTTTTCTTTCCATAGATCTCAAACTAAACTTCTCCTTCTCACTACCGTCACTCGTCACCACCACAACCATCGCTCATCACCACCATCGCCGTCCGACACCACCACCACAACGGTTCGACCCTCTCTCTTCTCTCTCTCTCTCTCTCTCCGCTCGAGATCTCTCTCTCAGAGCCTAAACTCTAGATGAGAGAGAGGAAGAGAGAAAAGAGAATCTCGAGAGCTTCTCTCTCTCTCTCCCTCTCTCATCTCTCTCTCGCTCTCATCTCTCTCTCCTCTCGATCTCCTCTACTCTCTCTTCTCTCTCTCTCGATCTCTCTCCTCTCTCTTCT